>NW_027445192.1:75000-85738 GCF_048569485.1 Anomaloglossus baeobatrachus | reverse complement strand
CGGGGGCCGAGAAAAGGCCCCAGAGGGAGGGGGCAGCCCGGGGGCCGAGAAAAGGCCCCAGAGGGAGGGGGCAGCCCGGGGGCCGAGAAAAGGCCCCAGAGGGAGGGGGCAGCCCGGGGGCCGAGAAAAGGCCCCAGAGGGAGGGGGCAGCCCGGGGGCCGAGAAAAGGCCCCAGAGGGAGGGGGCAGCCCGGGGGCCGAGAAAAGGCCCCAGAGGGAGGGGGCAGCCCGGGGGCCGAGAAAAGGCCCCAGAGGGAGGGGGCAGCCCGGGGGCCGAGAAAAGGCCCCAGAGGGAGGGGGCAGCCCGGGGGCCGAGAAAAGGCCCCAGAGGGAGGGGGCAGCCCGGGGGCCGAGAAAAGGCCCCAGAGGGAGGGGGCAGCCGGGGGCCGAGAAAAGGCCCCAGAGGGAGGGGGCAGCCCGGGGGCCGAGAAAAGGCCCCAGAGGGAGGGGGCAGCCCGGGGGCCGAGAAAAGGCCCCAGAGGGAGGGGGCAGCCCGGGGGCCGAGAAAAGGCCCCAGAGGGAGGGGGCAGCCCGGGGGCCGAGAAAAGGCCCCAGAGGGAGGGGGCAGCCCGGGGGGCCGAGAAAAGGCCCCAGAGGGAGGGGGCAGCCCGGGGGCCGAGAAAAGGCCCCAGAGGGAGGGGGCAGCCCGGGGGCCGAGAAAAGGCCCCAGAGGGAGGGGGCAGCCCGGGGGCCGAGAAAAGGCCCCAGAGGGAGGGGGCAGCCCGGGGGCCGAGAAAAGGCCCCAGAGGGAGGGGGCAGCCCGGGGGCCGAGAAAAGGCCCCAGAGGGAGGGGGCAGCCCGGGGGCCGAGAAAAGGCCCCAGAGGGAGGGGGCAGCCCGGGGGCCGAGAAAAGGCCCCAGAGGGAGGGGGCAGCCCGGGGGCCGAGAAAAGGCCCCAGAGGGAGGGGGCAGCCCGGGGGCCGAGAAAAGGCCCCAGAGGGAGGGGGCAGCCCGGGGGCCGAGAAAAGGCCCCAGAGGGAGGGGGCAGCCCGGGGGCCGAGAAAAGGCCCCAGAGGGAGGGGGCAGCCCGGGGGCCGAGAAAAGGCCCCAGAGGGAGGGGGCAGCCCGGGGGCCGAGAAAAGGCCCCAGAGGGAGGGGGCAGCCCGGGGGCCGAGAAAAGGCCCCAGAGGGAGGGGGCAGCCCGGGGGCCGAGAAAAGGCCCCAGAGGGAGGGGGCAGCCCGGGGGCCGAGAAAAGGCCCCAGAGGGAGGGGGCAGCCCGGGGGCCGAGAAAAGGCCCCAGAGGGAGGGGGCAGCCCGGGGGCCGAGAAAAGGCCCCAGAGGGAGGGGGCAGCCCGGGGGCCGAGAAAAGGCCCCAGAGGGAGGGGGCAGCCCGGGGGCCGAGAAAAGGCCCCAGAGGGAGGGGGCAGCCCGGGGGCCGAGAAAAGGCCCCAGAGGGAGGGGGCAGCCCGGGGGCCGAGAAAAGGCCCCAGAGGGAGGGGGCAGCCCGGGGGCCGAGAAAAGGCCCCAGAGGGAGGGGGCAGCCCGGGGGCCGAGAAAAGGCCCCAGAGGGAGGGGGCAGCCCGGGGGCCGAGAAAAGGCCCCAGAGGGAGGGGGCAGCCCGGGGGCCGAGAAAAGGCCCCAGAGGGAGGGGGCAGCCCGGGGGCCGAGAAAAGGCCCCAGAGGGAGGGGGCAGCCCGGGGGCCGAGAAAAGGCCCCAGAGGGAGGGGGCAGCCCGGGGGCCGAGAAAAGGCCCCAGAGGGAGGGGGCAGCCCGGGGGCCGAGAAAAGGCCCCAGAGGGAGGGGGCAGCCCGGGGGCCGAGAAAAGGCCCCAGAGGGAGGGGGCAGCCCGGGGGCCGAGAAAAGGCCCCAGAGGGAGGGGGCAGCCCGTGGGGCCGAGAAAAGGCCCCAGAGGGAGGGGGCAGCCCGGGGGCCGAGAAAAGGCCCCAGAGGGAGGGGGCAGCCCGGGGGCCGAGAAAAGGCCCCAGAGGGAGGGGGCAGCCCGGGGGCCGAGAAAAGGCCCCAGAGGGAGGGGGCAGCCCGGGGGCCGAGAAAAGGCCCCAGAGGGAGGGGGCAGCCCGGGGGCCGAGAAAAGGCCCCAGAGGGAGGGGGCAGCCCGGGGGCCGAGAAAAGGCCCCAGAGGGAGGGGGCAGCCCGGGGGCCGAGAAAAGGCCCCAGAGGGAGGGGGCAGCCCGGGGGCCGAGAAAAGGCCCCAGAGGGAGGGGGGCAGCCCGGGGGCCGAGAAAAGGCCCCAGAGGGAGGGGGCAGCCCGGGGGCCGAGAAAAGGCCCCAGAGGGAGGGGGCAGCCCGGGGGCCGAGAAAAGGCCCCAGAGGGAGGGGGGCAGCCCGGGGGCCGAGAAAAGGCCCCAGAGGGAGGGGGCAGCCCGGGGGCCGAGAAAAGGCCCCAGAGGGAGGGGGGCAGCCCGGGGGCCGAGAAAAGGCCCCAGAGGGAGGGGGCAGCCCGGGGGCCGAGAAAAGGCCCCAGAGGGAGGGGGCAGCCCGGGGGCCGAGAAAAGGCCCCAGAGGGAGGGGGCAGCCCGGGGGCCGAGAAAAGGCCCCAGAGGGAGGGGGCAGCCCGGGGGGCCGAGAAAAGGCCCCAGAGGGAGGGGGCAGCCCGGGGGCCGAGAAAAGGCCCCAGAGGGAGGGGGCAGCCCGGGGGCCGAGAAAAGGCCCCAGAGGGAGGGGGCAGCCCGGGGGCCGAGAAAAGGCCCCAGAGGGAGGGGGCAGCCCGGGGGCCGAGAAAAGGCCCCAGAGGGAGGGGGCAGCCCGGGGGCCGAGAAAAGGCCCCAGAGGGAGGGGGCAGCCCGGGGGCCGAGAAAAGGCCCCAGAGGGAGGGGGCAGCCCGGGGGCCGAGAAAAGGCCCCAGAGGGAGGGGGCAGCCCGGGGGCCGAGAAAAGGCCCCAGAGGGAGGGGGCAGCCCGGGGGCCGAGAAAAGGCCCCAGAGGGAGGGGGCAGCCCGGGGCCCCTGACAAAAACTGCAATGTGCACATAGCAAATCTAACTTCTCATAGAACTTTCTGACTTCCCAGCAAAGTCTAACAAAACTGCACCAAAAAAACCACAGCAAATAACGCAGCATCCACATGTAGCCTAAGGCGGGCTTTGCACGTTGCGACATCGCAAGCCGATGCTGCGATGTCGCACGCGAAAGTCCCCGCCCCCGTCGCAGGTACGATATTGTGTGATAGCTGGCGTAGCGAACATGATCGCTACGCCAGCTTTACATGCTCTCACCTGCCCTGCGACCGTCGCTCTGGCCGGCGACCCGCCTCCTTCCTAAGGGGGCGGGTCGTGCGGCGTCATAGCGACGTCACACGCCAGGCAGCATAGCGGCGGAGGGGCGGAGATGAGCAGGATGTAAACATCCTGCCCACCTCCTTCCTTCCGCATATCCTACGGAAGCCGCGGTGACGCCGGTAGGAGATGTTCCTCGCTCCTGCGACTTCACACACAGCGATGTGTGCTGCCGCAAGAGCGAGGAACAACATCGGACCGTCGCGTCAGCGTAATTATGGATTACGCCGACGCTGCACCGATGATACGATTTACGAGCGCAAAATCGTCGTAATCGTATCATCTAGGCTTTCCACACTACGATGTCGCATGCAATGCCGGATGTGCGTCACTTTCAGTTTGACCCCACCGACATCGCACCTGCGATGTCGTAGTGTGCAAAGCCGCCCTTAGACTTTCCCAAAACTTGTCCAGATGACGAAAATACCTTTTAGTGGTGTAGATAGGACCTGCGATGATGTCATGCCCATGTGACCGAGTGGAAGGAGCCGCTCAGAAAGCTAGAAGATCCGGATTCCTGAAGGAGATGGGAACGTGTGACCGGTAATGAGGGAAAATGGGGTTGCAGGGTGAGTGCATATGAGGGGTACAGATTGTGACAAAATGGGGTGCAGGGTGTTTGAGAGAGGGGCAAGTTTGGGTACAGGCTGTGTGACATATAGGGATGCAGGCAGGGCTGTCTGCAGGTTTTTGTGGACCCCATCCTCACGTAGACACGCACATACAGATACGTACACATACAGGCATAGGCTGGAGTCACACTTGTATGTGACTCATGCGAGTATCGGATCACACTGCCCAGACCGGCTGGCTTCTCTTCTGTCAGGAGCGGCTCTGCTGTATGTATTTCTATGATGCTGACCCGCTCCTCTCAGGAGAGCCGCGGCCGGTCCGGGCAGTGCGATCCGATACACGCAAGTGTGACTCCAGCCTATGCCTGTATGTGCGTGTCTACGTGAGGATGGGGCCCACAAAAACCTGTGGGCCCACAAAAACCCCGACCGGTGGCAGCCCAGGGCCCACAAAAACCCCAACCGGTGGCAGCCCCTGACAAAAACTGCAATGTGCACATAGCAAATCTGACTTCTCATAGACTTTGCTGGGAAGTCAGAAAGTTCTGACAACAAAACTGCACCAAAAAAACCACAGCAAATAACGCAGCGTCCACATGTAGCCTAAGACTTTCCCAGCCTCCTCAATTGAGATCATGGGTCAGTATAACTGAAAAGCTCCTCCACAGAATTTTACCTTATAGAAAAATGGCAACATATAGATCATCACCTATATTGAAAGGCTTCATATAAACTTTATTGCACATAAATATCTAAACACATCAATACATTACAAAAAAGTGCATGGTGCAGGACTACAAGCAAAATAAAGTGCTAAGTACCTAAAAGTCCAGAGGGAGTAATATCTCTATTGGGCTCTGAATGCATAAACAGTAAATCAGATATATCTCACCACCCAGCAGCATAAACACAAGTAGTTATTTATTGCACTCACCCATATTCTCCTGTAATATGTGGCACTGCTGTGTCTCTTTTGCCACTGTTTCACATGGTCTTCCTCAAGGAGTGTCAAAACGCCGTGTCCTTCAGATCTTTTATACCCCCACTACATAATCGGTCCCAGCTGGCCCTTTAATTAGTCGCGCATGTGCAGTGCTATCTACTCGGTCAGGTGTCGCGTGCTTCAGCAGTCACATGATTTTATCTGACGTCAGGGATATTCCGGAACTCTGTGGAGGAGTAGACTGTAGCACAGGTGATTTCAATCTATTACTCCCTGTTATCAGCCTTTTCTGGGGGAAGGAGACTGTAGGACAGGTGACTGCAATCAATTACTCCCTGCTATCAGCCATTACTGGGGGGAATAGACTGTAGGACACTCGACTGCAATCTATTACTCCCTGTTATCAGCCATTACTGGGGGGAAGAGACTGTAGGACACTCGACTGCAATCTATTACTCCCTGTGATCAGCCATTTCTGGGGGAAGGAGACTGTAGGACAGGTCACTTCAATCTATTACTCCCTGTTATCAACCATTACTGGGGGGAAGAGACTGTAGGACACTCGACTGCAATCTATTACTCCCTGTTATCAGCCATTACTGGGGGGAAGAGACTGTAGGACACTCGACTGCAATCTATTACTCCCTGTGATCAGCCATTTCTGGGGGAAGGAGACTGTAGGACAGGTCACTTCAATCTATTACTCCCTGTTATCAACCATTACTGGGGGGAAGAGACTGTAGGACACTCGACTGCAATCTATTACTCCCTGTTGTCAGCCATTACTGGGGGGAAGAGACTGTAGGACACTCGACTGCAATCTATTACTCCCTGTTATCAGCCATTTCTGGGGGAAGACGACTGTAGGACAGGTGACTGCAATCTATTACTCCCTGTTATCAACCATTGCTGGAGGGAAGAGACTGTAGGACACTCGACTGCAATCTATTACTCCCTGTTATCAGCCATGGAGGAGGAGATTGTAGGACAGGTGACCAATCTATTAGGCCGGTTTTACATCTGCGTTGTTTCGACGCAAACGGACTCCGTCACTAATGTATTAGGCTGCTTTCACACTACGTCTTTTTAACATGCGTCCTGAACGTTTTTTTGCTGCAAAAGCAGATCCTGCTTTTACAGCAAAAAACGCATGCAAACGCATGTGTTACTTTGCAGGATCCTGTCACTGGATGTTTAGGGGCGGGCATTGGAGTCATGTGATCGGGAGTGATGGGAACTAAACGTGATAGACTGGAAGCCGGCTTCTTACAACTGTGGAGGCTCGTAACCAAGGTAAACATCGGGTATACTTGCTTGGATACCCGATATTTACTTTGGTTACGAGCGTCTGCAGCTGCTAGGAGCCGGGCTCCCTGCACACGTAACCAACGTAAACATCGGGTAACTAAGATAAGTGGTTACCCGATATTTACCTTGGTTACGAGTGTCCGCAGCTCTCAGGTGGAGGAGAGGGGGAGAGACAGAGAGGTAGGAGAGAGAGGGACTGATCACGAGAGACTGGTTCTGGGCATGCTCAGTAGAGCAAGCAGGATCCTGTCTATCAGCATGCCAGCGTTCACATGCGTTTGCGTGCTGTTTAGTCAGGATCCAGCGATTTGCAGTATTTGGACGCAGCTCAAAAACGCTACATGTAGCGTTTTTGAAAGATGTTAAAAAACTGCAAGTCGCTGGATCCTCACTATAACGCATGCAAACGCAGGTGAACGCATGTTAACGCGAGTCCATTGCAAATGCATTGAAATGAAAACGCATTTGCACTGGATCCGTTTTTGCGTTAAAAAAACGTTCAGGACGCATGTTAAAAAGACGTAGTGTGAAAGCAGCCTAACATGCGTCCTGAACGTTTTTTTAACGCAAAACGGATCCAGTGCAAATGCGTTTTCATTTCAATGCATTTGCAATGGACTCGCGTTAACATGCGTTCACCTGCGTTTGCGTGCGTTATAGTGAGGATCCAGCGACTTGCAGTTTTTTAACATCTTTCAAAAACGCTACATGTAGCGTTTTTGAGCTGCGTCCAAATACTGCAAATCGCTGGATCCTGACTAAACAGCACGCAAACGCATGTGAACGCTGGCATGCTGATAGACAGGATCCTGCTTGCTCTACTGAGCATGCCCAGAACCAGTCTCGCGTGATCAGTCCCTCTCTCTCCTACCTCTCTGTCTCTCCCCCTCCCTCTCCTCCACCTGAGAGCTGCGGACACTCGTAACCAAGGTAAATATCGGGTAACCACTTATCTTAGTTACCCGATGTTTACGTTGGTTACGTGTGCAGGGAGCCCGGCTCCTAGCAGCTGCAGACGCTCGTAACCAAAGTAAATATCGGGTATCCAAGCAAGTATACCCGATGTTTACCTTGGTTACGAACCTCCACAGTTGTAAGAAGCCGGCTTCCAGTCTGGCACGTTTAGTTCCCATCACTCCCGATCACATGACTCCAATGCCCGCCCCTAAACATCCAGTGACAGGATCCTGCAAAGTAACACATGCGTTTGCATGCGTTTTTTGATGTAAAAGCAGGATCCGCTTTTGCAGCAAAAAAACGTTCAGGACGCATGTTAAAAAGACGTAGTGTGAAAGCAGCCTTACAGTTCATTTATTTACAGTGTAAGCGCGACACCATGTGGACGCATGCGGGTAGTGCATGAGGCATGCTGTCGCTCTTCAACTGTAAATAAATGAACTGTAATACATTAGTGACGGAGTCCGTTTGCGTCGAAACAACGCAAATGTGAAACCTGCCTTTCTCCCTGTTATCAGCCATTACTGGGGGGAGGAGACTGTAGGACAGGTGACTGCAATCTATTACTCCCTGTTATAAACCATTACTGGGGGAAAAAGACTGTAGGCCCTCGACTGCATTCTATTACTCCCTGTTATCAGCCATTACTGGAGGGGGAGACTGTAGAACAGGGGACTTCAGTCTATTGCTTTCTGTTATCAGCCATGGAGGAGGAGACGACTATAGAACAGGTGACTTCAATCTATTACTCCCTGTTATCAACCATTACTGGGGGGAAGAGACTGTAGGACAGGTGACTGCAATCTATTACTCCCTGTTATCAGCCATTACTGGGGGGAAGAGACTGTAGGACAGGTGACTGCAATCTATTACTCCTTTTCCATGTTGGTCCATATGAGAAGACCAGGACTATTAATGACCGGCAGTAGTGTAGCTACCGGGAGGTGGCAGAGGGGGCAGTTGCCCTGTGCTCAGAGGAGGTCCACTAGGCGCTTCCACCTATGTGCGCACGTTGCGTCGTGTCACTGTAGAAAATTCTGCAGTGATTTGGCAGCTCATGTGCGCTTCAAATCGCTGCAGACACTGCATAATGGATGTAGTGTGTCTGCAGAATAGATGGCGATTTCACGCGCTCGGGATGCCGCCTCTCCCATAGACAGAGTGGGAGCAGCATCCAAAGCGCACGAAAGAAGTGACATGCTACATTTTTAAATGCAGAGATTTTGTCAAATTTTTGACACTCAAATCGCTGCGTTCAAAAAAGCATGGTGCGCACGGATTATGCACACTCTTCATAGATTGTGCAGGGGACGCAGGACACATGCATATACACTGCAGTGCTATAGACGCAGCATAAATGCATGCAATACGCACACGTGCGCACATAGCCTGAGTGCTGCAGAGGCAGAGCAGAAACTTGTCCAGATGACGAAAATACATCCTAGTGGTGTAGATAGGACCTGCGATCTTGTCATGCCCATGTGACCGAGTGGGAGGAGCCGCTCAGAAAGCCAGAAGATCCTGATTCCTGAAGGAGATGGGAACGCGTGACCGGTAATGAGGGAAAATGGGGTTGCAGGGTGAGTGCATATGAGGGGTACAGATTGTGACAAAATGGGGTGCAGGGTGTTTGAGAGAGGGGTAAGTTTGGGTACAGGCTGTGTGACATATAGGGATGCAGGCAGGGCCGTCTACAGGTTTTTGTGGGCCCCATCCTCACGTACAGGGGCGGACTGGCCCACCAGGAGGTCGGGATAACCCCCGGTGGGACCCTGCTATTGATGGCCACGCCCCTTAGGCACCGCCTCCCTACCCCCCTTCCCCGGGCCCCTTATGGATATGTGTGAGAGGACGTGATGAGATCAGCACATTGCTGACGTCATCACAGTGCTGCGGGCGCCACACTGGATTCATCAGGCAGCGGTAAGCGCTCCATGGAGGAGCCGAAGAGACAGGTGTAATTAATGGGGATGTGTGGGGAGGGTCTGAGGACACATAACGGGGAACATTTGTGAAGGAGACACAGTTTTGTGACAGGCAGAGGGGGAGTGCTGTATTCCGAGGGAGGGGGGAGGCAGGTAGGTGTGTGTAGTGATAGGGCAGTGTAATTTGTGTCTGCAGGGGGTGATGAGGGGTGCAATGTATTATGTCTGGGGAGGGGGTAATGGAGGGTGCATTGTATTGTATGTGGGGGAGGGGTAATGGAGGGTGCTCTGTATTGTGTGTGTGTGTGGGGAGTGATGGGGGGTACATTGTAGGTACATTGTAGTGTGTGGAGGGGTGCATTGTGTGTGTATGGCGTGATGGGGTGCATTGTGTGTGTGTGTAGGGGGTGATGGGGGGGTGCATTGTATTTGTGTGTGTGTGTGTGTGTTTGGAGGGGGTGATGGGGGGTGCATTGTATTGTGTGCGTGGGGAGATGGTAATGGGGGGTGCATGGTATTGTGTGTGTATGTAGTGGGTAATGGGGGGATGTATTGTGTGTGTGTGTGTGTAGGGGGTGATGCATTGTATTGTGTGTGTGTGTGTGTGTGTGTAGGGGGTGATGCATTGTGTGTGTGTGTGTGTGTGTGTGTAGGGGGTGATGCATTGTATTGTGTGTGTGTAGTGGGTGATGGGGGATATATTGTGTGTGTGTGTGTGTGTGTGTGTGGGGGGGGAGTAGTGGGGGTGCATTGTATTGTGGGTGTGTGTAGCGGTTGATGGGGGGGATGTACTGTGTGTGGGGGGGTAATGGAGCGTGTATTGTGTGTGTGTGAGGGTAATGGGGGTGCATTGTAGTGTGTGTGTGTGTGTGTGTGTGTGTAGGGGGTGATGGGGGGTGCATTGTAGTGTGTGTGTGTAGGGGGTGATGGGGGGTGCATTGTAGTGTGTGTGTGTAGGGGGTGATGGGGGGTGCATTGTATTCTGTGTGTTTGGAGGGGGTGATGGGGGGTGCATTGTGTGTGTACGGGCTGATGGACAGTGCATTGTGTGTGTGTTTGTGTGTGTGTGTGTGTGGGGAGTAATGGGGGTGCATTTGTGTGTGTGTGGGGAGTAGTGGGGGTGCATTGTATTGTGGGTGTGTGTGTAGGGGTGATGGGGGGTGCATTGTATTTGTGTGTGTGTAGGGGGTGATTGGGGGGATGTACTGTGTGTGGGGGGATAATGGAGCGTGTATTGTGTGTGTGTGTGTGTGTGTGTGAGGGTAATAGGGGTGCATTGTAGTGTGTGTGTGTGTGTGTGTGTGTGTGTGTTTGGAGGGGGTGATGGGGGGTGCATTGTATTGTGTGTGTGTGTGTGTTTGTGTAGGGGGTGATGGGGGATGCATTGTATTTGTGTGTGTGTGTGTGTAGGGGGTGATGCATTGTATTTGTGTGTGTGTGTGTGTGTGTGTAGGGGGTGATGGGGGGTGCATTGTATTGTGTGTGTTTGGAGGGGGTGATGGGGGGTGCATTGTGTGTGTATGGGCTGATGGACGGTGCATTGTGTGTGTGTGTGGGGAGTAATGGGGGTGCATTTGTGTGTGTGTGTGGGGAGTAGTGGGGGTGCATTGTATTGTGGGTGTGTGTGTAGGGGTGATGGGGGGTGCATTGTATTTGTGTGTGTGTGTGTAGCGGGTGATGGGGGGATGTACTGTGTGTGGGGGGGTAATGGGGGTGCATTGTAGTGTGTGTGTAGGAGGTGATGGGGGTGCATTGTATTGTGTGTGTGTGTAGGGGGTGATGGGGGGTGCATTGTGTGTGTGT
>NW_027445192.1:0-70000 GCF_048569485.1 Anomaloglossus baeobatrachus | reverse complement strand
GATGGAGCACGTTTGGGAGTGCGCAGCATGGCGGATGGAGCACGTTTGGGAGTGCGCAGCATGGCGGATGGAGCACGATGGGGAGTGCGCAGCATGGGAGATGGAGCACGTTTGGGAGTGCGCAGCATGGCGGATGGAGCACGATGGGGAGTGCGCAGCATGGGAGATGGAGCACGTTTGGGAGTGCGCAGCATGGCGGATGGAGCACGATGGGGAGTGCGCAGCATGGGAGATGGAGCACGATGGGGAGTGCGCAGCATGGGGGATGGAGCACGATGGGGGGTGCGCAGCATGGGGGATGGAGCACGATGGGGGGTGCGCAGCATGGGGGATGGAGCACGATGGGGGGTGCGCAGCTTGGGGGATTGAGCACGATGGGGGGTGCGCAGCATGGGGGATGGAGCACGATGGGAGGTGCACACCTCCCCCCAACACACACGTGCACTGCACAACACACACACACACTGGGAAACACAAACACCGCCCTACACAGACATCCACACACACAGACAACGCTGCACACACACAACACCCAACACACAAACACCGCGGCATACATAAATATACGCACATACCGCGCAACACACACACTGCACAAAACATACCTCCCCCCAAAACACACACAAACCACGCAACACACACACAATGCTACAGACACACAGCGCTCCACAAACAACGCAACACACGCATCACACACAACGCAACACACAAACAACACCGCTCTCACCCCCCGCCACACCCAGACAACACCCAGAACATGTACAGCGCCCTACACAAACACTTGGTAACTACACACAACAACATCTATATATATATTTAACAAAAATCATACATGAACTACACAATACGTAAATTCTAGAATACCCGATGCGTAGAATCGGGCCACCTTCTAGTATATATATATATATATATATATATATGTATGTGTGTATATATATATATATGTATATATATGTATGTGTGTATATATATATATATATATGTGTATATATATGTGTATATATATGTATGTATGTGTGTGTATATATATATATGTATGTGTATGTATGTATGTATGTATGTGTATATCTATATATATAATTGCCTTATTCTGTCTGTCTGTCTGTCATGCTCCAAAATTGTGTCACGGTGACATGTCCTTACGGTGACACAAAGCTGATTGGCCGCTGGGTTCGCCATGGCCCCCCCCCCCACACGGATTGGCCTCTCGCCCCGGCTCTCTGCAGGCCCCGCCCCCCTCACGCAATGCACGCTCGCTCTGGCCCCGCACCCCGCACGCATTCCCCCAACTGACACGGAGCCACAGGTGAGTACACACACACACACACACACTCTCTCTCTCTCTCTCACTCACACTCACACACGTCACACACACGTCACATCCACACACTCACAACATCCTGGGATATCGCTTGCTTCTCGGCCGCGATACTGTGCTGTGAGCTTTCAGGACCTGCCGGAGGATCACATGGCCAGAAGCATGTGGTATCTCCGGATGTTGTGAGTATGAGCGCGTATGTGTAATATCGTCAATGTGTGTGTGCGTGAGTGTATGCGATCGGGTGGGTGTGAGTGTATGCGATCGGGTGGGTGGGTGTGAGTGTATGCGATCGGGTGGGTGTGTGTGTGAGTGTATACGATCAGATCTGTGAGTGTCGGCAGAGGAGCACGGCGTGCTGGAGGAGGCTGGGAGGAGAGAGGCTGATCCTGGGGAAGGCTGGGAGGGTGGAGGCTGAGAGAAGAGAGGCTGATGTTGTGGGGAGGCTGAGGCTGGGGTAGGCTGGGAGGAGAGATGCTGATGCTGGGGACAGAAAAGGCTGATGCTGCGGGCAGAGAGGCTGATGCTGCGGGCAGAGAGGCTGATGCTGCGGGCAGAGAGGCTGATGCTGCGGGCAGAGAGGCTGATGCTGCGGGCAGAGAGGCTGATGCTGCGGGCAGAGAGGCTGATGCTGCGGGCAGAGAGGCTGATGCTGCGGGCAGAGAGGCTGATGCTGCGGGCAGAGAGGCTGATGCTGCGGGCAGAGAGGCTGATGCTGCGGGCAGAGAGGCTGATGCTGCGGGCAGAGAGGCTGATGCTGCGGGCAGAGAGGCTGATGCTGCGGCCAGCATAGGGGATGGAACACGTTTTGGAGTCTGCAGCATGGCGGATGGACCACGTTTGGGAGTGCGCAGCATGGCGGATGGACCACGTTTGGGAGTGCGCAGCATGGCGGATGGAGCACGTTTGGGAGTGCGCAGCATGGCGGATGGAGCACGTTTGGGAGTGCGCAGCATGGCGGATGGAGCACGTTTGGGAGTGCGCAGCATGGCGGATGGAGCACGTTTGGGAGTGCGCAGCATGGCGGATGGAGCACGTTTGGGAGTGCGCAGCATGGCGGATGGAGCACGTTTGGGAGTGCGCAGCATGGCGGATCGAGCACGTTTTGGAGTGCGCAGCATGGCGGATGGAGCACGTTTGGGAGTGCGCAGCATGGCGGATGGAGCACGTTTGGGAGTGCGCAGCATGGCGGATGGAGCACGTTTGGGAGTGCGCAGCATGGCGGATGGAGCACGATGGGGAGTGCGCAGCATGGGAGATGGAGCACGTTTGGGAGTGCGCAGCATGGCGGATGGAGCACGATGGGGAGTGCGCAGCATGGGAGATGGAGCACGATGGGGGGTGCGCAGCATGGGGGATGGAGCACGATGGGGGGTGCGCAGCATGGGGGATGGAGCACGATGGGGGGTGCGCAGCTTAGGGGATGGAGCACGATGGGGGGTGCACACTCACACTTCTGGACCCTGAGAGCATCATAGGCTATGTTTTGAGGGGAAATTTTAAGCCCGCTCTTTACAGTTATTCGCCAAAAAACCTGCCTCCACTAAGGCGAATGGAGCTGGGAGCCACAGTGCAGCCAGAACTTCAGAAGAATGTGCTGCCACGCCCTTATATGGAATGTTGGCATGTCACAATGCAGCCAGGGAAAGAGGCAGACATAGACAGGGTAAGAGACAGACACAAAGAGACAGAGACAGACAGGGAAAGAAAGGGAAAGAGGCAGACAGGGAAAGAGGCAGACA
Source organism: Anomaloglossus baeobatrachus (assembly GCF_048569485.1). Lineage (NCBI taxonomy): Eukaryota > Metazoa > Chordata > Amphibia > Anura > Aromobatidae > Anomaloglossus > Anomaloglossus baeobatrachus. Next base: position 66,940 of record NW_027445192.1, on the reverse strand, counting down.
GGGAAAGAGGCAGACAGGGAAAGAAAGGGAAACAGAGAGGCAGTTACTATCCTGGGCGTTAATACATTCTATTTATACATTCTATCCCGGGAATGTTACTACTTTCTATTTTGTTAACAACAGTTATTAATCCGGGCGAAGCCGGGTAGTACAGCTAGTGTGTGTGTGTGTGTGTGTGTGTGTATATATGTATGTATGTATGTATGTATGTATATGTATATGTATGTATGTATATATATATATATATATATATATATATATATATATATATATATATATATATATATATATATACTTTATTCCTCTGTGATCAACTAACCGTATTAACCCTTCGTCGTCCGGCTCGCCCACAGCGTATATGGTAAGCAGAATTATTCGTCACTCAGATATGGCGAATATCTGCGCTCCCAGCTGAAGATTTAGTAGTTGTAGCTTTGGATGTGACTGGAGGACGTTATAACGCAATGCTTTCTCTCTTTTCTTGAGTGCACGTTTCTTCTGAAATTCTTCATCCATATCGAGACCAGATATTTTCAGACGACTGCGGCGATAACAATAGTGTAGGTTGCGTCCTGACCCCCCATCCCCCCCTCACGATGCCCCTCAAATGGATCCGGGAATCCTCTTCATGGGTTTTTTGTATCTCTTTAGTGCGGAGGCGGCAGACTAGGCCCCTGAGATGACGCACCTGGACATCACTTATGATGAGATCCTGGAGCGACACTGCAAGAGTACCGAGGTGATTGCTGGGAGTAAGGAAAATTATTGAATGTTCTCAGTGAGAGGAACAAAATTATAATCTTGTGATACCTTTTTAATGGCTAACAAATAAAATGAAGTGATTTTACAAAGCAAGCTTTCGAGACATCTCAGGTCCCTTCATCAGGCATGGTCTGACAAAATACCTTAAGAAACACAAATATATGCACAAACAGAGCAGAAGGATGGCATAATAAAAGACATTTAAAGAAACACTGATCTTAGAAAGTGAATCCTTAATTAGCTTTGCTTAGTGGTGTGAGTTTTATTGTCCCAGTATCCATGTAGGATCAGAGGTCTGGTGAGTCTCTGGAATAGATTCCTCAGATTTTGTAATGGGCCATAAATCCTTCTGACAGGTTGAGTCCTGTGTCCACAGAGTTCAACATTTTAATGAATTTGTATTCCCAGACCCTGCGATGGCTCTGTGATCTGAAGTTGCCTTTTAATATGACAACTTTCATATGGTTTATGTTGTGTCCTGAAGCACAAATGTTTGGCCACAGGTAAATGGATTTTTTTTGTCTGTAATTGTGTGGCGATGAGATCTCATCCTTGCTCTCAGTCTCTGTCCTGTTTCTCCAACATAGAGACCCCCAATAGGACATATAGTGAACAGGATTAAGTACACCACGTTGGAAGAGGAACATGTGAATGTCCCAGGAATTTTGTAGTTCTTCTGTGTGTTAGGGATCTGTATCCAGTCTTTGGTCTCTACATGAATGCAGGTTTTGCAGCTCTTTACATTGCAAGGATAAGTTCCTCTTGGTGTGTCTGAGGGCATAGAACTTCGGATCATGATGCTCCTTAAATTAGGAGGTTGCCTGTACCACAACAATGGAGGATCTTTTGAATATTATTTTTAACCGGTTATCCATGTGTAGAATGTGGTAAAGTTTCTTGGCCGTTCTTCTCAGTACCTCAAGCTGTGGGTTGTATGTCACCACCAGAGGTACTCAACTATTTTCCTCTTTTTGTTTGTATTGAAGCAGTTCACTTCTAGGGGTCCTTGTTGCTCTAATGATCTGAACTTCTATGGAGGTGGGGTGGTAGCCTTGGTTTAGAAATGTGTTTTTAAGATGGGTTAAGTGTTCATCCCTGTCTGCAGGGCTGGAACAGATACAATTATATCTGAGGGCCTGGCCGTAGACGAAAATGAGATCTCACCGCCACACAATTACAGACAAAATCCATTTACCTGTGGCCAAACATTTCTGTGCTTCTGGACACAACATAAACCATATGAAAGTTGTCATATTAAAAGGCAACTTCAGATCACAGAGCCATCGCAGGGTCTGGGAATACAAATTCATTAAAATGTTGAACTCTGGACACAGGACTCAACATCTGGACTCTGGACAGCATACTGTATCTTGCTGCACGTTGTGCAATATGGTAGGTGACACATTTGCACAAGCATCTGTGATACGTCGTCGTAGGTCCTGCAATGTTGGTGGAGGGGTCGCATACACATGTTTGATGTGACCTCACAGAGAGAAGTTCAATGGGGTCAGGTCAGGTCAGGTGAGCGTGGAGGCCACTCCACGCAGCCACCGTACCCAATGACTTGTAGGAAGGTCTCCATGAGGTATCCTTTCATATCCGCAGCCTTGAGAGTTTTACACGTTCTAATCATAGCATTTCTGTATGCAAGATGTCGATTCGTATTGAATTGATTCCCTACAACTTTGTAATTCACTTTTTTTCTCTATCTCGTTCAGTTTTCGCAATAAAAATGCTAACTCCGATGTTTTCCATCAGGTGGCGCTATAGGTGGTTTCACTGGGTAGCTACTTTACTATACCTAGACACCACTTCTATGCCTATAGCTGCCGCCGTTTTGAAGTTAATGGCGGTGGATAGAATATGGGTTGATACACTGAATACAGCATTCTAACATGCTGTATATAAGAACCCAGGCAGCTGTGAATATAAAAATTACTTTATATACTTTATAATACTCACTTAACGGCCGGTGCGGAGGAGTTGGGTCATATGGGCGTCTCCGTTCTCCGGTGCCGGCGCCTCCTGTTTCGGCCATCTTTGTCCTCCTTCTTTTGAAGCTTGGGGTGCATGACACGTCCTACGTCATACACACTCGCCGGCATTGAGGTTCTGCACAGGTGCACTTTGATCTGCCCTGAGCGGGGCAGATCAAAGTATTGTAGTGCGCCTGCGTGGGACCGGCGAGTGTGTATGACGTAGGACGCATCATGCACACAGGCTTCAGAAGAAGGAGGACGAAGATAGCGAAAGAGGAGGCGCCACCACCGGTGAACGGAGACGCCCATATGACCCAACTCCACCGCAGAGACCGTTTAGGTAAGTATTATAAAGTCATTTTTATGTTATCCACAGCGGCCTGGGTTCTTATATACAGCATGTTACAATGCTGTATATAAGAGCCTAGTAGTGGTGGCCGCAGCTTATAGGCCCCAAATCTGCTGAAAGGTTCCCTTTAAACTCTAGAATCATTACACATGGCAATGGGCTCTAGGTTACAGGCTCCGATTTCTCATTGCCTTTGTGCCTGTTTTTTTTTGTCTACCTTTTGTGTGTTTTGTGCATTTTCTGTTGGCATCTAATTCATTTTTCTATTTGTGCCTTTATTGAAGTTTGTCTTTATCTTTGCTCGTTTGATTGTTTTGTTCTTTTCTGCTTTGTGGGCAGAGTCTAGCAAACACAAATGTTTGAGACTGATTAATTAATTAATTAAAGCACCACTCTAGCACAGTCTCTGCGGGTTCAAGGTTTCGTTTACTCACAGTCCTGGTTTACCCGGGAGATGCCAGTCTCCGTCGTGATGGGCAACAGTCGATCTCGGATCCGTTGGAGGTCAGAACCAGTACAGTGGATGGTGGGCCCTTCTTACTTGCACTTGGTGTTGGATCCCCGTGGCCTGAAGCTTCTTGGGGACCCCGGTTCTTGAAAAGTGTTTACTCCCATCCCGTATGCAGGTGCCACGGGTCCGTTGTGGGGCCTGCCTTGGAACACGACCCCGCACCCTGTGTAGCACTGTGCTCTGGGAACTGTGGGGGCCAGAGGGACATGCAATCCCCTGGCCTGCAGAATGATCCACCCTATGATTCTGCACCCTTCTCAGCGCCGGTCCCGAGGGAGCAATCAAGCTCTCCCCTCGGTGACCGTATTGACTCCTGCGTCCCACCAGAGCCACAGGTAAATCCCGACTGCTCTTTTCCTCTCCTGCTGGAGAACTCGCTGACTGTTATGTTGCTCCTGACTCCCCCTGGTAGCTGTCCCTCCCCCGGTTCTCTGTCGCTAGTGGGTGGCTTCCCCCCATGTTTAGTGACTGCCTTAAGACCCTACCCCGTCCCCAGTGGAGAGGCCAACCTGGTTGTGTGGATGATTTGGTGTGTGGTGGAACCAGTACCAACTTCCTCTAGATCCAGGGTGAGTACTGCACCTTAAGTGAGGTGCAGTACCCTGTGGCAACTGAAGCCTCAGGGGTGTCACAATAACATGATTTACAACAGCCAGCATCATCGGCAGCCTGATACAAAGCTGTGCATGCATATGGCTTTGTACTTCAGAGCATTGAGCTTTTGTGACGCCAGGTGTATGAGTCCCGGCTTCATAGAGACTCACTGCGCATGATGGGAAGTTGTCCGTTGTCCGTACTACACCTCTCGGAAGCCGGGACATATACACCCGGCATCAGAGTAGTGCACATGACTGGAAGTGCGGACAACTTCCGATCATGCGCAGTGAGTCTCTCTGAAGCCAAGACACACACACACTTCGGCATCACAAAAGCTAAATGCTGAGCGGTACAAAGCCGTGTGCACACGCTGAGGGAAGGGAAATAACAAAAACAGACATTAACGCATTACTCAAATCCTGAAGGCTGTGTAGGTCAATAATACAAATTGACCATTAAAGAGCAGGATATGAAAATACATAACCGTAATTGTCCATGCTGAGCGTAGCAATCCAGTTATAAAAGTTAACAAAGAAGGAAGAAGAATAAAGAGAAAAGCAAAAAAAAATAGAAAAGCAAAAGAAGAAAAGAGGATAGGGTAAGGGAAGGGAGGGAACACAATAGAGATAGGTGTTCAAAAGGTGTGACCCAAAGAGTGCAGGTCAGATCTCCCCGATAAACACCAGCTAGCCATTCAACAAATTAAAATCCATCCACTAAAACCAGGTTTGTAGGTTCATAGAAGAGAGTTCCTCCATTAACATCACCTCATTTATTTTAGTAAACCAGAGGGAGACTGCCACAGCGGTATCTTTCCTTCAGAGCAGAGGGATGCACTCTCTTGTAGTCACAATTAAATGTCTTAATATCGAATACCTGTATGCTTTTAGAGGGATGTCACATTCATAGATAAGACCGAGAGCTGGGTTCAGGTCTGAAATGAGATTTGTGAGTTCACGAATCACTTGCTGCTCTTTCCCCCAAAAAAGAAAAAGAAACGTGCAGGACCAAAAAATGTGTAACATATCACCCTCCTCCTCCCCACATCTCCAACATAAGGGACACAGGGGACTAGCTTTTGGAAAGATTGAGTGTAGGCGAGTGGGGACCCTATATCACCGAGAGAGTATTTTCTACCTGGCCTCATCATGTAAACAGGAACATATAGGTAAGTTATGCATTAAGGTGAAGATACGTCTCCAATGATTCTTGGTCAGAGAGAGCCCAAATCTCCTTCCAATTGGGTTTGAAAATTGGTGTTAGGTTGGTCTCGATTAGCAAGTATTATTGGAAGAATAAAGTGTGTCTTAATGGGCCCATGTCCAAACACGGAATCTCAAAAGGTGTCTTGTTGTTATTATAATAAAGTCTAAAAGGGAATGAATGGAAACAGTGGGAAAGCTGACCAACTCTCCAGGTTCTAAGGGATAAGGGAATAGAAAGGCCAAGATGGTATTTCTTTAAAGGCCAAATAAATCTCTGAAGTCGGGCAACGCTATCACTCCTGATATTTTAGAATAATAGAATATGGTTCTGCTCCTACAGTACTGGGCTTACCAGACCATATGAACATGGTTTCAATGGAAGCAAGACACCTGAAGAAGGACAAGGGAACCCTAATCAGAAGAGCTTGAAAAACATACAGAATCCGAAGAAGGATGTTAATTTTAAAGATTGTACTTCTACCACACATGTAAAAGCAATCCTTGTCCATCTTGAGTCTTCGTGTACCAATTGGAGAAGTTTGGGGAAATAAAGAGATTATGTCAGGCTTATGTCTCTTGGTAATAGTATCTCTAAATATTTAATAGCTAAATTGCGACATTTAAATTCTTTAGTTTTACTTCACTATGTTTATAGGAGACAGAGCATATTCCAGAAGAAATCGTCACTACTATAGTGCGGGAAGAGGGAAACCAAGGAAAAAATTGTGAAAACATACCCTGCTGTAACTAAATAAAAGCATAGTGCATATAAACATAGGGTACTTGGTAAACACTGTTTTTGATCAAAAAAAGCATAAAGCTATCCCACCAAACGTCAAGGTGTACCCAGTTGGGATAGTACCTACACTCTCTAATATTAAAACCTTACCATGGGTCTAAAATAGGCCTCAATGTGGCTAAGGGCTGAGAGTAACCGGGTCCCAACAGGACACACACAGTCAGGGGGATTCACAGAATTAAATGTCCTTGGTTTTTCCTTGGTTTCTCTTTGTCTCATACTCCGGCTCTCATACTCCGGCTCACTTTTTTGTTTTTATGTAGTTTTTTTGTATTCAGTACAAACAGGGAGTGGCCCCCTTCTCAGCGAGCTGGACATTTAATTCTGTGAATCCCCCTGACTGTGTGTGTCCTGTTGGGACCCGGTCACTCTCAGCCCTTAGCCACATTGAGGCCTATTTTAGACCCATGGTAAGGTTTTAATATTAGAGAGTGTAGGTACTATCCCAACTGGGTACACCTTGATGTTTGGTGGGATAGCTTTATGCTTTTTTTGATCAAAAACAGTGTTTACTAAGTACCCTATGTTTATATGCACTATGCTTTTATTTAGTTACAGCAGGGTATGTTTTCACAATTTTTTCCTTGGTTTCTCTTTGTCTCATGGCCAGTGTGAACATGGTCTCACAAGTTCCATGTATACCATCTCATACTCCGGCTCACTTTTTTGTTTTTTTTGTTTTTATATAGTGCGGGAAGAACCTGTCTCAGAAAAAGGCAGCACAAATATAGACGAGGAAGAGGAAACCCTCTGCTGCGCCTGGCCCCGCATTCCTGCAAGAAGGATGAGAAGAGCAAGGGCCAGGATCTCCTCCTTTATAAACACTCTGTTAAGGTAAGAAAAGGTAAGTATACATAAAGGATAAGTACAGAAAAGAAGCACAAGTATAAGTAAGAAAGGATAAGTATAGGTAACAAAAGAGAAATATAGAGGCGTTATAGGTTATTAAAACAAAAAAAGCAAGTAAAAATAGGCAAATAAAGGTAAGAAAGGATCTAGGTAAGAAAATTATAAATGTAGATGAATATAAAAAAAAACGGATACATTTTATACAAGTATAGGTAAGAAAAGTTAAAGGAGTTGTCCGTCATTAGCTTAACAAAATTTTTTGAGTTTATCTGTGCTGTATTGTCATATAAATCACACTTACATTATTTTTTGTTTTCTAACTTTTGTTCCTCTTGAATTATCCCTTTATTCTCTGCAGCACCTTGTTTACATTCAGATCCAGCAAACATGACCACTTCCTGTGCAAAACCTCAGTCAGAGCTGTCACCACCCACCCCAGTGTCCAGCCCCATCCTCTGCCCGCCCCCAGCACACACATTCCCTGTCAGTATTCTTCCCCAGCACCTGACCTGGTATCACTACAGCATTGCAAATAACAGCCCCACATCGGGCTCTGCACCGCACACATATGGCTCTGCACCGCACACGCACACATATGGCTCTGCACCGCACACGCACACATATGGCTCTGTACCGCACACGCACACATATGGCTCTGTACCGCACACATATGGCTCTGCACCGCACACATATGGCTCTGCACCGCACACATATGGCTCTGCACTGCACACGCATGGCTGTGCACCGAACACGCACACATATGGCTCTGCACCGCACACACACATATGGCTCTGCACCGCACACACACATATGGCTCTGCACCGCACACGCACACATATGGCTCTGCACCGCACACGCACACATATGGCTCTGCACCGCACACGCATGGCTCTGTACCGCACACGCACACATATGGCTCTGTACCGCACACATATGGCTCTGCACACGCACACATATGGCTCTGCACACGCACACATATGGCTCTGCACACGCACACATATGGCTCTGCACCCCCCACCCCCCCATAGGGAACACATGTAGGGAGTACATACTCACCCGTCCTCGGTCCCCGCCGCTCCTGCACGTTCGCCAGCTGTCTGTGCTCTGGACATATCAGCACAGTAGTGACGTCACCGCTGTGCTGAAGAGAGCACAGACAGCGGGAGGGACAGTGATGAAAAGCAGCGCTGCGCTGCTTCTCATCAGCACTTTCAAATGTACCGGCATCTGTGATCTGTGATGCCGGTACATTTGAATGTGTGATCCTGAGCAGGGGGCCCGGTGCTGGCGCTGACACCACGGCAGCCGCCGCCAGGCCCCTCCCCCAGGTCACGGACCCCACAGCAGTGCAGGGGGAGGTTACTGGAGAGTAAAAGAGGTGCGGGGGAATGTGTGGGAGGGTGCAGGGAAGGGGGCGGGGCTCATCGCACTGTACCCGCCCAGCAGGGAGGCGACATGCTGTTCCACATTTGCATGTCAACATGGCCCTGCCCATGTTGACATGAAATGACCGGAAGCAGCAAAATTGCGGCAGGAGCGGTCACATGACCACTCTGAGCCGGGGGAGAGGGGCTGACAGCAGGGCAGGTAAGTGATCTCTATCTACTTACCTGCCCCAATGTAGCCCAATAGGGAAATAAAAAAAAAAGTCAAAGAAGCCGGATAACCCCTTTTAATAGTAAAGTAAAAAAAGAAAAAAGCGCTTCATACTGACCGAGGCTCCGTTGCAGCTGTACACTGCTCCCGTGGCTTCTCCTTCACTTGCTGGGCCGCTAATTACTGCTCATTCATATGCACTGCTTTCCCCGTCTTCCGGCTGTCCTGTCTCCTGTGATTGGTTGCAGTCAGACGCATCCTTAGCGTATGTGAAAGCATCTGCTTACAACCAATCACGGGCGCCAAGACGGTTGATGAGTGGGAAAGCAATTCAACTCAGCGGATCATTATTGTGGTATAAAACGCATAAAATTTTTCACTGTGTTTTTCTCCCATATTATGACACCAAGAACAGAAAAAGCATATGGCTACAGTATGCAGCCCCCAGCCGTGCGCTTATCTTGGCTGTTTATCCAAATAAGAGGAACTGCATGCGGCTTTTTTCTTGATTTACAAAAATAATTTAAAAATAAACGAAATTCAGTCCCCCCGAATTTTGGTACCCAGGCATGATAAACCACAAAAGCTGGGGGCTGGTATTGTCAGGCTGGGGAGACCCCTATTTATTGAGCCGCCCCGTGCCTAAAAATAGCAGCCTGCAGCCACTCAGGATTGTCACATCCATTAGATGTGACAATCCCAGCACTTTACCTGGCTCTTCCTGGTTGCTCTGGGGCGGTGGCAATCAGGCTAATATGAAGTTAATCACAGCCCACAGCTGCCTCTAAGCCAGATATTAATCGTCAGGGTCTATGAGACACCCCCCCCCCCTTAGTAATCTGTAAGTGACAGTAATAAACACATACACCAAGAAAAAAACAGTTTTTTGTAATTAAATACATCACCCTCATAAGCCTCTTGATTAGGCTACATTCACAGGACTGCCCCGTTTTTGCGGTCCGCAAAAAAATGGTCATGTTTTTTCACGGATGCAACTGTGTGGCATCCGTTCCGTTCCGTATATGGTCCGTGTGTCATCTGCGTACCTTCCTATTTTTTTCAAACTGCAAAAAAACGGAAGCAGCTAGATAGATAGAGGGATAGATAGAGACAGATAGCTAGAGGGATAAATAGAGGGATGGATGAATGAATCAAGGGATATATAGAGGGATAGATAATAGATGAGAAAGACCAATATAATGTCCTACCCCCCCCCCCCGCATATTCTAAGCTGGCACCCTTTAGTGCCTTTCATGTGGCACTAAAGGGTGCTTAGCCTTGTATTTAGCCAATAAAAAATAAATAATTAAAAAAAAAACGACGTGAGGTCCCCCTATCTTTTGTAGCCAGCTAGGGTAAAGCAGACGGCTGCAGCCTGCAGACCACAGCTGGCAGCTTCACCTTGGCTGGTAATCCAAAACAGAGGGCACCCCACGCTGTTGTTTAAAATTAAATAAATAATTTAAAACAAAAAACGTGGGGTCCCCCCCAAATTGCATCACCAGCCAAGGTAAAGCGGACAGCTGTGGTCTGGTATTCTCAGACTAGGGAGGTCCACCGATATTGGACACTCCCCAGCCTAAAAATAGCAGGCTACAGCTGCCCCAGAAGTGGCGCATCCATTGGATGTGCCAATCCTGGCGCTTTGCCCCAACTCATCCCGTTGCCCTGGTGCGTTGGCAAACGGGGTAATATATGGGGTTGATGCCAGATGTGTAATGTCACCTGGCATCAAGCCCAGGGCTTGATGACGTCAGGCGTCTATCAGATACCCGACATCACCAACCCATTCAGTAAGAAATAAAAAATAGACAACAAAAAAAGTTTTATTTGAAAAAACACTCCCCACATTCCCTCTTTCAACAATTTATTGACAAGAACAATCAAATCCGGGTCCGGCGTAATCCAATAAGGGGGTCGCACGGCGATCCATACCATAGTCAATGAGACTCCCAGTCAATGAAGAACAAAATGTTCCCCATTGGCTGGGAGAGCCGTGCAGTGACCTGAGCTAACATCAATAGGTCAGCCCAGGTCACTGCAGGGGATGCCGAGCGCTGCCGTCAGGAGGTTAGATGAGATCATTACCTACAGTAACGATCTCCTGCTCTGCTGACGTCAGCGCTGTCACTGACTTCTATGCCCGCCGCAGTCTACGCAGTATCGAGAGAGCCCGTGACGTCACTGCTAGTGACAGTCTCGGGCCGCCCCCGAGACGGGCAGAGAAGGCAGTGACCGCGGTGACGTCAGGAGGCAGGAGATCGTCACAGCAGGTAATTATCTCATCTAATCTAACCTGCAGCTACATGTGCAGAGAGCAGGGAGCCGCGCACACTGAGCGCTGGGTCCCTGCTCTCCTAGCTACAGTACACATCGGGTTAATTACACGATGTGTACTGCAGCTACATGTGCAGAGAGCAGGGAGCCGCGCACACTGAGCGCTGGCTTCCTGCTCTCCTAGCTACAGTACACATCGGGTTAATTACACGATGTGTACTGCAGCTACATGTGCAGACAGCAGGAGCCGGTGCTTGCAGCGTGAGAGCGGCGGAGGCTGGTAACGAAGGTAAATATCGGGTAACCACCTTGGTTACCCGATGTTTACCTTGGTTACAGCTTACCGCAGCTGCCAGATGCCGGCTCCTGCTCCCTGCTCGCTTCATTTCATCGCTCTCTCGCTGTCACACACAGCGATCTGTGCGTCACAGCGGGAGAGCGACGACCAAAAAATGAAGCTGGACATTCAGCAACGAGCGGCGACCTCACAGCAGGGGCCAGCTCGTTGCTGGATGTCACACACAGCGACAGCGACGGGACGTCGCTGCAACGTCACAGAAAATGGTGACGTAGCAGCGACGTCGTTGTCGCTGTGTGTGACACCACCTTTAGCAGTCAGTGTCCCGCTCCCTGCCAGCCCCGCGGCGTGAGAAGCTGCTGATACTGCGGGCAGACACTGACATTGCAGTGCGGGCAGCTGCGGGGCTGGCAGGGAGCGGGACACAGACTGCACGGGCAGTGATGACAAGCAGCGCTCGGCATCCCCGCGGCTGCACGCACTGCAGGGTGAGAAGCAGCTTATACTGCAGAGGGGGGCAAACACTGACACGCTGCAGTGCGGGCATCCGCGGGGCTAGCGCGGGACACAGACTGATGCACATACACAGATGACCCATGATGACACAGACAGCGCGCACGGGGGAGGGGGGGGGAGACAGTTCCCAGGGCGTCAGGCAGTAGACATGATCAAGCGCTGGGGACACAGCGCTGACAGTGTATCTGACAGCAAGTGGGCAACTTTCTTGTTCCTTGCCTTATTGAACTGGACACTGAATCGGCTGGAATTCAGGGCGCACGTAGCTGGGCACAGGAGGCAGGGGAGGGAGACTACAGAGTGTGTGGGAGGTTGTGGGCAGAGTACGGGGTGCTGGGCAATGTGTGGGAGGGTGCAGGGAACGGGGGCGGTTACTCCACGCACTGTACAGCCCAGCAGGGAGGCGACATGCTGTTCCAGATTTGCATGTCAACATGGCCCTGCCCATGTAGACATGAAATGACCGGAAGCAGCAAAATCGCGGCAGGAGCGGTCACATGACCACTCTGAGCCGGGGGAGAGGGGCTGACAGCAGGGCAGGTAAGTGGTCTCTATCTACTTACCTGCCCCAATGTAGCCCAATAGTGTAATAATGGAAAAAAGTCAAAAGAAGCCGGATAACCCCTTTAAATATAGATGAGTATAGGTAAAAAAAAAAAAAACAAGTATAAATGCAGGCAAGTATGGGTAAGAAAGGTGTGAGGCAAATCCCGGGATATGAAGATGAATTATGACTTCCAGTCATAATCGCTCATCACTCCCTGGCAGTGCCCCCTCCCTTCTTGTTCTCAATGTCCAGCATCTGTGAAGGTGTTACACCTCCATGGCCATCTCCTGTGATATGGAGATGAGATGATGTGGGAACAATGGACACAGGATGACTCCCTGCCGTGACCCTGTGGTAGGAGCTGCTATCTCATTAGCAAGCTTGGAAGTATCCAGACAGAACGACTCCAGTAAAAAATGGTTCATATCTCGCAAGCCATATTTCCGATAAATATGGCAACCATAAAAATGGTGTCTCCGCATGCGGACGATGCTGGCACACCCTTTTTATGGGAGCGGGAGCTTGGGAAATACCCCAGGCGTGATATCAGCCAATGGGGAACTAGTAGACAAGTCATGAAACCTCTCGTTCTGTAGCTAAATTCATAGCTGTCACAATGAGAGCGTCGGCGTCCGCCTACGACGCTCCCAGGCAAAGTTATGGCCCATAATCCATGTTGTGGATTTTGTCCATAACTCCAGCCAGGGGTGGAGCAGTGCTCCCTCTGAGGTCACGAAGGTAGGAGGGGACCTGGATTTGCCCAGGTTGATAACCCTACTTCGGCCATTTTCCAGGGTTCTTTCGCTGGGGGTCACGTGTAGGAAACATCTGTGGGAGTTCCTGGAAACCTGGTCTACAGCGCCCCCCTGTGGCCAGACGCACAAGGTAACTGATTGAATTGCATACCTGTTTGTAAACCATGCTTTATCTGTAACTGTACTCTGACCTATGTATATTCTGTAGATTCCCTATTGTATATATTGTAGTTTCTAGTGTGCTTTAGGCTGATTAAATTATATAATTAATCTTGGGCTGTTCTGTTATCTCGATCTTGAATCCCACGTCTGTGTGTTCGGCTAATAGTTACCGTGAAGCGGTTGGTGGTAGCGAGTTGTGCCAAGGATTATTGTGGGGAGGCCAGTGAGATTCGGGGAGGTCTTATATATTCCGCCCGCGGAGGTCGGGGGAATATATACCCTACTCTCACCGGGGACCCTTCAATAATCGGCATAAGTAGTATAGCGGCCTCCTTGCTTATTGTCGGGCAATTCCATAATTGGCCTGACTATAAGAGGGGCGCTAGAGAGCGCATCACGTGCTCTGTCTGTCGGTCGGGAGGTATAAAGGAGGGGTGACACCCACTTGTTACCCCCCGATTGTGACGTACTGGTAGCCAGCGCGGGGGATTTCTGAGTGACCCCCCCGGTGGTTTGTGACATATTGGTGGCAGCGGTGGGATCGAGATAATAGTGTGTGTGAGTGTGAGACCCATACTCCCAGACACTAAAGACTGCCTGCAGCAGCTGTGGCTGCTGGGGTCTTCAGACCAGACCAACACTAGAGTGTCAGAGTGCAGATACTGTAAGGTGTGTGGAGGCATCAGGTGTCAGTTCTGTGTCAGTGACCAAAGTCTGCAACAATGGCTGAGAGCACCAGGAGCAAAGCCAAAGGAATGGCCGATGCTCAGGCCAGAGACGATGAGGAGGTTGTCCACGAGCCCTCCAAGAGCCCGACGCCAGAGAACCGCTCTGCAGAGGACATTGCACAACCTGGCACTGCTGGACAAGATGAGGAGCAGCTCACCCAAGGGTCCTCAACGAGCCAGATGCCAGCCCTCCGCTCTGCAATGGACAGTGAAGCACCAGGCTCCGCAGCGGGCCGCAGATCACCACGTGCCATTCCACCGAGCCTGGGAGGCTCGGATAGCCTTCTTCAAATGGCTATGGCCCTTCTCCAGGCTGGAGACCGGGAGGGCTACAGGGAACTCATGGCAGAGCGCAGGGCAGCGTGTGAGGCTGCGGAGCGGCAGGCAGAGCGGCAGGCAGCGCGTGAAGAGCGCCAGGCAGAGCGTGAGGCTGCGGAGCGACGGCAACAGGCAGACCGGGACCACCAGCTGCAGCTAGCTCAGCTCCGGCCCTCATCAGCCACACGTGACCTTCAAGACACCAAACTTCCAAAGGTCCGTGTTGAGGACTTCCCAGTGCTGGAGAAGGATGGAGACTTGGACTCTTTCTTGACTGCTTTTGAACGGACTTGCTTGCAGCACCATCTGGACAAGGACCAGTGGGCCAAATACCTGACCCCCCGTTTAAGGGGTAAGGCCCTGGAAATCCTTGGGGACTTGCCTGCTGAGGCAGATCAGGGCTACGACACCATCAAGCGGGCCCTGATCCAACAGTACAACCTCACTCCAGAGTCCTACCGCAAGAAGTTCCGGAGCCTACAGAAGGGACCAAAGGACTCCTGGGCTGACCACAGGCGGGCACTTGCCCGAGCTGCCGACCACTGGACCCAAGGCCTGCAGCTTTCCACCGGACCGGAGATCCTGGACTTGTTCATCACGGAGCAACTCTTGTGGAACTGCCCTGAGGATCTCCGCCAGTTCATCCGAGACCAGAAGCCAAAGGGGTCCACGGCTACAGCTGCCCTGGCCGATGACTACACCAACAATCGGGCTCCTGAGGCCAGGAGAGCAGCCACCAGCAGCACCTGGAGAGGGGGTAAGATGAATTCTGCGACTGCCCCACCTGCCCCTAGACTGCAGGGGGTGTCCCCCTCAACTCCCCTCTCCAGGCCCGTGGCAGAGCCAAGACGGTGCCACCAGTGCAACCTACCTGGACACTTCAAGGCCATGTGCCCTCAGCGTCCCAAGGCCCCGGCTCCGTCCCCGTCCCAAGGGCCGCCCAAGGTGTATTGTGTGGGTGGGGGTGGTGGTAGGTCCCTGGACAGCTTCCAACCTGTCACCGTCGGCCGGTCTGTGACCATAGGACTGCGAGACAGCGCCTCGGAGGTGACTCTGGTGCGGCCTGAGATGGTGTCCCCCCAAGACTTGATCCCTGGAAAAACCCTCGCTGTCTCCGGGATTGGAGGCACTGACCCGGCGCTGCCTGTTGCTGACATTTATGTGGACTGGGGCGCAGGGCGAGGGGTGAGGGAGGTGGGGGTAACTGATCGGATCCCCGCAAACGTGCTACTTGGGACAGATTTGGGGCAGATAACCTCCCAGTTTGGGCCCCCCCCAAGGGCTGAACCTTCAGCCAGTACTGACGTGCCTCCGGACAATGTTAATGTGTTATCTATGAATGATGTAAGGGAGGAGGGAGTGAACTCTGATATTTCTGCTTGCACAGACACCATAGACACACACACAGCTGCAGCTGTGACAGGGGAGGGGGTCAGAGAAAGGTGTGACAATGCCTCTACAAGTAATCAGCCTGTGAGCTGGGATCTGCTGCCCTCTGCAGGGATAAGCAGAGAGCAGGGTGCTGCAGGGGGAGGACCAGTGTGTGGGGTGGGGGCTACCACAGCAAATGTGGGGTCCCCAGAGATTTCACAGCGGGGTTCTGTTGCTGCAGGAGGGGAACAGGCAGGTGAGATTGGGGCCGGTCCAGGAGCGGAAGTGCTCCCAGGTAAGATCTCGGTGCATGGTTCCCCCACAACCGGGGTGTCAGGAAGCCAGGTCGGTCTGCCTGAACCGGCGACTTGGTCAGGAACGGAGGAGGAGCAGGCACGACCCACGGTCGCAGCGGCTGTGGCCGCTGTCACCCGCAGTGGGAGTGCTGGAAGCCAAGGGGCCTCCCGGAGGTCCGATAGCTCTTCCCCTTCTGACCAAGTGGCAGCCGAGTCAGGTGGAGGCCAGGACACAGGTCCCGGGGTACTGACCGAAGATGTGACAGTCTCGTCGATTCTGGCCACATCTAGTCAGGGGTTTCAGGCAGCGTTAGAAGCTGACGACAGCCTGAAAGCTCTTAAGGAGCAGGCGGCACAGCCTCCCTCGGACTCGGACCCGGAGCGAGTGGTCTGGGACCAAGGACGGCTGTACCGGGCCACGGTCCAGCAGGGTTCACCGGAGGCGTGGCCCAGGGACCGACAGTTGGTGGTACCCTATCCGTTCCGGACGGAGTTGTTGCGGATCGCACATGAGATTCCGATGGCCGGACACCTAGGGATCGCTAAGACCAAGGCCAGGTTAAACCAGCATTTCTACTGGCCAAAAATGGGGGCCGATGTGGCTGCCTACTGCCGTTCGTGTGAAACCTGTCAGAGAGTGGGGAAGGTGGGGCCACGCCCCAAAGCCCCACTGGTATCTCTGCCCATCATCGATGAGCCTTTCAGGAGGGTGGCTGTGGATCTGGTCGGCCCGCTGGCCATCCCCAGCAGCTCCGGGAAACGCTTCATACTGACGGTAGTGGACTATGCCACCCGGTACCCAGAAGCAGTGGCCTTGTCGTCCATTCGGGCTGACAAGGTGGCCACCGCATTGCTGGAGATTTTCTCCCGAGTGGGTTTTCCCCAGGAAATGCTCACTGACCGGGGGACCCAATTCATGTCCCAGCTGATGGAGGCCCTCTGTAAGCAAGTCCAGGTGCGACATCTGGTGGCCAGCCCGTACCATCCACAGACTAATGGCCTGTGCGAGCGGTTTAATGGCACCTTAAAGCAGATGCTTAAGATGTTGGTCGACTCCCATGGGCGTGACTGGGAGCGGTATCTCCCACACCTGTTATTTGCTTACCGGGAGGTTCCACAGGCCTCAACAGGATTCTCACCGTTTGAGCTCCTGTACGGGCGACGTGTGCGGGGCCCCCTGGCTCTGGTGAAAGAGGCTTGGGAAGGGGATTTGGCCACCCCTGGAGTGTCGGTTATCGAGTATGTCATGCGCTTCCGGGACAAAATGCAGGCCTTGACGCAACTGGTACACGACAATATGGCTCAAGCCCAGGCCGATCAGAAGCGTTGGTACGACCAGAACGCTTGTGAGAGGACCTACCAAGTGGGTCAAAAGGTGTGGGTACTGGTCCCCGTACCACAGGACAAGCTTCAGGCAGCCTGGGAAGGCCCATACCTCGTGTACCAGCAGCTCAACCCTGTGACGTACCTGGTCACCCTGGACCCTGCCCGTGGAAGGCGGAAGCCCTTCCATGTGAACATGATGAAGGCACATCATGAGCGGGAGGCATGTGCGCTCCCCGTGTGCAACCTGCCCGAGGAGGGAGAAGCGGAAACCCTCTTTGATATGCTAGCCCAGGTTAGGGCCGGCGGATCCATTGAGGATGTGGAGGTTGGCCACCAGCTCTTGGAGGACCAACGGTCCCAGCTGTGGGCCACCCTCCTCCCCTTCCGGGGGTTGTTTACCAACCAGCCCGGAAGGACTGACTTGGCTGTCCATCACGTGGACACTGGGGATCATCCCCCGATCCGGCGTTCAGCATATCGGGTCTCCCTGGAGGTGCAGCAACACATGCGCCAGGAGATTGACGAGATGCTGAAGCTGGGGGTGATCCAGGCATCCAACAGCGCTTGGGCCTCGCCTGTAGTCCTCGTCCCTAAGAAGGACCGAACCACTCGGTTCTGCGTGGACTACAGGGGGCTCAATGCTGTCACGGTCGCCGATGCGTACCCAATGCCACGCATCGATGACCTGCTCGATCAGTTGGCCGGGGCTCAGTACCTGACCATCATGGACCTGAGCCGGGGATATTGGCAGATCCCCCTGACTCGCAAGGCCAGGGAACGCTCTGCCTTTATTACCCCATTTGGACTATACGAGTCCACGGTGATGCCATTCGGGATGAGGAATGCCCCTGCCACTTTCCAGCGGATGGTCAACACCCTGCTCAAGGGACTTGAAGGGTACGCGGCCGCGTACCTGGATGACATTGCCGTCTTCAGTCCCACCTGGGAGGACCACCTAGAGCATCTAGCACAGGTGCTCAGGCGGATCCACCGGGCAGGTTTGACCATCAAGCCGGGAAAGTGTCAGCTGGCCATGAGCGAGGTCCAGTACCTCGGTCACCGGGTAGGCGGGAGAACACTGAAGCCCGAGCCTGAGAAAGTGGAGGCCATCGCATCCTGGCCCACCCCCAGGACCAAGAAGCAGGTGATGTCCTTCTTAGGGACCGCCGGGTACTATAGGAGGTTTGTTCCACGCTATAGTAGCCTGGCAAAGCCCTTGACGGACCTCACCAAGAAGAAGCTGCCCTCTGCAGTCGATTGGACAATGGACTGCGAGACAGCCTTCCAGGCCCTAAAGGACGCCCTGTCCAGCCCGCCCGTGCTACAGGCAGCCGACTTCACGCGGCCGTTTGTAGTACAGACAGACGCCAGTGACTTCGGCCTCGGTGCGGTGCTCAGCCAGGTGGACTCTGCGAGCCAAGAGCACCCAGTCTTGTACCTGAGCAGGAAGCTGTTACCAAGGGAAGTGGCCTATTCCACGATGGAGAAGGAGTGCCTGGCCATAGTGTGGGCCCTGCAGCGTCTGCAACCCTATCTATACGGGCGCCACTTCATCGTGGAGACGGACCACAATCCCCTCAGCTGGTTGCACACCGTCTCTGGGACGAATGGGCGATTGTTGCGATGGAGCCTTGCGCTCCAGCAATACAACTTCACCATTCGCCACAAAAGGGGCCGTGACCACGGTAACGCAGACGGGCTGTCCCGACAAGGAGAGGTCGCGGACGGGCGCACGGGGGGAACACCGGAGTGTGCTGCCCCCTAGCGCCCTCAAAAGGGGGGAGGTGTGAGGCAAATCCCGGGATATGAAGATGAATTATGACTTCCAGTCATAATCGCTCATCACTCCCTGGCAGTGCCCCCTCCCTTCTTGTTCTCAATGTCCAGCATCTGTGAAGGTGTTACACCTCCATGGCCATCTCCTGTGATATGGAGATGAGATGATGTGGGAACAATGGACACAGGATGACTCCCTGCCGTGACCCTGTGGTAGGAGCTGCTATCTCATTAGCAAGCTTGGAAGTATCCAGACAGAACGACTCCAGTAAAAAATGGTTCATATCTCGCAAGCCATATTTCCGATAAATATGGCAACCATAAAAATGGTGTCTCCGCATGCGGACGATGCTGGCACACCCTTTTTATGGGAGCGGGAGCTTGGGAAATACCCCAGGCGTGATATCAGCCAATGGGGAACTAGTAGACAAGTCATGAAACCTCTCGTTCTGTAGCTAAATTCATAGCTGTCACAATGAGAGCGTCGGCGTCCGCCTACGACGCTCCCAGGCAAAGTTATGGCCCATAATCCATGTTGTGGATTTTGTCCATAACTCCAGCCAGGGGTGGAGCAGTGCTCCCTCTGAGGTCACGAAGGTAGGAGGGGACCTGGATTTGCCCAGGTTGATAACCCTACTTCGGCCATTTTCCAGGGTTCTTTCGCTGGGGGTCACGTGTAGGAAACATCTGTGGGAGTTCCTGGAAACCTGGTCTACAGCGCCCCCCTGTGGCCAGACGCACAAGGTAACTGATTGAATTGCATACCTGTTTGTAAACCATGCTTTATCTGTAACTGTACTCTGACCTATGTATATTCTGTAGATTCCCTATTGTATATATTGTAGTTTCTAGTGTGCTTTAGGCTGATTAAATTATATAATTAATCTTGGGCTGTTCTGTTATCTCGATCTTGAATCCCACGTCTGTGTGTTCGGCTAATAGTTACCGTGAAGCGGTTGGTGGTAGCGAGTTGTGCCAAGGATTATTGTGGGGAGGCCAGTGAGATTCGGGGAGGTCTTATATATTCCGCCCGCGGAGGTCGGGGGAATATATACCCTACTCTCACCGGGGACCCTTCAATAATCGGCATAAGTAGTATAGCGGCCTCCTTGCTTATTGTCGGGCAATTCCATAATTGGCCTGACTATAAGAGGGGCGCTAGAGAGCGCATCACGTGCTCTGTCTGTCGGTCGGGAGGTATAAAGGAGGGGTGACACCCACTTGTTACCCCCCGATTGTGACGTACTGGTAGCCAGCGCGGGGGATTTCTGAGTGACCCCCCCGGTGGTTTGTGACAAAAGGATATAGGTAAGAAAATATAAATATATATAAATATAGATGAATGGTTAAACCCCCCCCCCCCCCCCCCCAAAAACAAGGATAAATTTAGGCAAGTATAGGTAAGAAAGGATAACTATAGATGAGTATAAGTTTAAAAAAACAAGGATAAATATAGGCAAGTATGGGTAGGAAATGATAAGGATAATTAAGAAAAGATAAATATAGCTAAGGGTACCTTCACACTTAGCGATGCAGCAGCGATCCGACCAGCGATCTGACCTGGTCAGGATCGCTGCTGCATCGCTACATGGTCGCTGGTGAGCTGTCAAACAGGCAGATCTCACCAGCGACCAGTGAACAGCCCCCAGCCAGCAGCAACGTGCAAGCGACGCTGCGCTTGCACGGAGCCGCCGTCTGGAAGCTGCGGAGACTGGTAACTAAGGTAAACATCGTGTATGGTTACCCGATGTTTACATTAGTTACCAGTGTGAGCAGGGAGCAAGGAGCCAGCGCTCACTGAGCGCTGGCTCCTTGCTCTCCTAGCTACAGTACACATCGGGTTAATTAATCCGATGTGTAATGCAGCTACATGTGCAGAGAGCAGGGAGCCGCGCACACTGCTTAGCGCTGGCTCCTTGCTCTCCTAGCTGCTGTACACATCGGGTTAATTAACCCGATGTGTACAGCAGCTACATGTGCAGAGAGCCGGAGCCGGCAGCACAGGCAGCGTGAGAGCTGCAGAGGCTGGTAACTAAGGTAAATATCGGGTAACCACCTTGGTTACCCGATGTTTATCTTGGATACAGCTTACCTCAGCTGTCAGACGCCGGCTCCTGCTCCCTGCTCGCTTCATTTGTCGCTCTCTTGCTGTCACACACAGCGATCTGTGTGTCACAGCAGGAGAGCGGCTTTGAAGAAAACGAACCAGGGCTGTGTGTAACGAGCAGCGATCTCGAGCAGCAGGGGCCAGATCGCTGCTCATTGTCACACACAGCGAGATCGCTAATGAGGTCACTGCTGCGTCACAAAAAGCGTGACTCAGCAGCGATCTCGGCAGCGAGCTCGCTGTGTGTGAAGCACCCCTAAGTATAGGTTAGAAACCCCCCAAAACAAACAAAAAAAAACCCCAAGGATAAATATAAGCAGTTATAGATAAAAAAAAGATACGTATAGGTAAGGGAAGATAAATATAGATGAGTATACTTTAAAACAAAAAAAAACAAACAAGGATAAATATAGGTAAGAAAGGATATAGGTAAGAAAAAAGACAAATTTAGGTGAGTGTAGGTTAAAAAAAAAGGATAAATTTATACAGGAATAGGTGAAAAAGGATAAGTATAGGTAAGAAGAGAGAAATCTAGATGAGTATAGGTTTAAAAAAAAAAAAAATTTATATCCAGGAGATGTTTCTTATCATATTAATCTTAGGTGTTATCCCTGTTACTTTTAGAGGGTCATTATTAAGGATCTGTATTTGAAACCTTTAAATATTCTAGATATAAAGATAAGATACAAATATTTGTATTAGATATGTATAAAATGTTCCATATAACAGTGTGACAGGGCCTCATCCAGAGCTGACACTGCAGTGAACCAGGGATTAGCCGATCGCCAGTACTTGGGGTCAGGAAGGAATTTTTCCCCCCACACATGGGGTTGTTTTGCCTTCCTCTGGTTCACATCCATTTTATGCAGTAAATCCTATAAATTGCACTGGATGATTAAATTATACTACATTTGATAATGACAATAAAAATGAATAAACTCTATTCATTGTGTCTGTGTGCTCTTCTTTATATCCTGTTCATTCTGTAGGTCTATTATAATTTTGGACTGCTGTCGTTAATGATACAAATGGCAAGGAATTAAAGAGTTAATCCAATTTTATTTTTTTTGCGTGTCAGTGGGTCTTGTGATAGTAATGTTATGTCTGTCAGTCATATATTTTTACTAGACTAATGCCACTGCCCCAATATGCACCACATGATCCATCACATATTGTACATGGGACAGGACTAACATCCTGGGCTACTGGTCTTGCCTTGCAGTAGTTTTTACCCAAGTGTAGTCTCTTTCCATTAAAGTCTCTGCACAATCATGTAGAGGAGGGTCATCTTTCATAGTTATTGTACTTAACTCGCAGTAGCTCCAAACCATGCACCGATTCAGTAGACTCCAGCCCATCACACATGGAAAGGTGCACCTGGTACAAGGAGCTGTAAGGGAATGAATTATATTCGTGTAGTAAGAGATGTATCGGGTGGATATAGATAGAAAATGGAGGTATCGTGGGAGTAACAGAGCAAGGAGGTATAATTGGAAGATAAAGATGGTGGGAACAGGACGCCACAATGTAAAGTTCTAATTGTAGTAAGCTGCACTGGCGACTCAACCACATACCTGAAAGCAAATAAGAGGCATGTGCCCCGGATAATGGGAGCAGGAAAAACTCAACAGCAAGATAAAATGCATTTAAACATTCTTTAACACAAACAACTTTTCAGATTAAAAGTGTTTTAACTCAAAGAAAACCCCTTTAAACAGTAAACTGTTTAATAAAAAGATATTCACACCTTAAATATTTATTACCTATCTACAAGATGTCTCATAAAGGGCACTTTACACGCAGCGACATCATTAGGGATGCCGCTGCCGATCGCACCTGCCCCCATCGTTTGTGCATCATGGACAAATCGCAGCCTGTGGCGCACAACATCGTTAGTCCCCATCACACATACTTACCTGCCTAGCGACGTCGCTGTGGCGGGCGAACCGCCTCATTTTTAGCGGGAGGTTCGTTCAGCGTTACAGCGGCGTCACTAAGCAGCCGCCCAATAGAAGCGGAGGGGCGGAGATGAGCGGCCGGAACATCCCGCCCACCTCCTTCCTTCCTCTTTGCCGATGTCTGCATGTATGATGTGGTTCCTCGTTCATGCGGTGTCACACATAGCGATGTTTGCTGCCGCAGGAACGACGAACAACCTGCGTCCTGCAACAGCAACAATATTTGAGATTAGAACGACGTGTCAACGATATCAACAATGCCGGATGTGCGTCACGAATTCCATGACCCCAATGACATCTCGTTAGCGATGTCGTTGCGTGTAAAGCGGCCTTAACTGTCTGATAGATGCCCTCCAAATTCCAATATACCGTGTAGATATGTCACAAATGTCTAAAGTGGGAAAATACCTTTTACTTTGGATCTGTTAGCATTATTGCAGTGCACTAATACATTATACAGTGCATTAATACAGTAATATGTTAATTAGTCCTCTTAAATCTGATGAGATTGGTACACTTACCATGGAAATCAAAGTCAAAATGTCTGTCATTCTCAAATTTAAAACAGCATTTTATGAGTCCAGCAAGATCTAGACTTATAAAATCATTTTCAAAACATTCAGGAATACATATATATGTATATATATACAGTGGCACAGTAAAGTTTGGGCACCCCTGGTTACAATTACTGTTATTGTGAACAGTCAGGCAAGTTGAAGATGAAATGATCTCTAAAAGGCAAAAAAGTTAAAGATGACACATTTCCTATGTATTTTAGGCAAAAGAAACAAATGTATTTTCATCTTTCACATTTAGCAGCCCATTTGTGGGTCGTCTTACATGTACTACTCTTTTAAGGGAACATTTCACTGTTAGAGGGAAGAATGGATTCAATGAAATTTCAACTAATTTTTTGAAGCAAACATAACCCCCTCAGTAAAAAAAACTGGAAAAAAATGGATAATTCTCCTAAACACATGTCAACATCCACAATAGATGACCTCAAAAAGCTCAAGCTGAAAGTTTTACAATGGCCCTCACAGTCCTCTTATCTGAACGGCATCGAAAATCTGTGGCTAGACCTCAAAAGAGCAGTGCATGCAAGACGAGCCAGGAATATGACCGAACTGGAAGATTTTTCCAAGGAAGAATTGGATGAATATACCACAAACAAGAATTGAAAGTCTCCTGGCTGGCTACAAAAAGCGGTTACAAGCTGTGATATTTGCCAAAGGGGATGCTACTAGGTACTAACCATGAAAAAACTAAAGAGAAAAATTCTATGAAAAATACCCTGAATAATAATGAATAAAATGCAAGTGCTTAATAACAGGGTACTTAGTATATACCGTACATTTTTGCAAAAACGTAAGAAGCCGTCCCACCTCGTCAAGGTGTACCCATCTGGGACGGTCCCTAACCAGCTAAAGTTAAAACCATTATATATACCTGACTTGTGTCTATCAAAAACTCCAATGTGAATGGTGGCAAGTGGTCAGCTGGGTCCCAGATTAAATACACAGCAAAGTGGGAAGCAATTGGTTGTTCAGCCTCAGTATAAGGAGGGCTGCGCCCCCAACTTGCAATGAAGCAAGATAGCAGACAAAAACACCAAAAAACTGAGCTGTAACAAAAAAAACAGTAAACATGCAACATTACAAGCATGTAAATGGCAGCCGCTAAGGTACTAACCATGCAGGGTGCCCAAAGTTTTACATCAGCCCATTTTCCTTTTTTGATTTAATAATGTAAAAGATATATACTTTTTTTGTTGCCTAAAATACAAATAAAGGTGTCATCTTTAACTTTATGCATTTTAGAGATCATTTCATCTTCAACTTGCTTAACTGTGCACAATAACAGTAATTTTGACCAGGGGTGCCCAAACTTTTGCATGCAATTGTATGTAGATTGTATCATGATATCTGGTAATAGATCCACTTTACCTACTTTTAGTTACTCCTCTTCCAAATATAGTTATGTAAAATTTGATATCAATACTTCTCAAAAAAAGTTATGAAAACTAAACAACACCCAAAAGCATAAAATAAAATATTGTTTAATCACTTTTTATGGTTGCCCAAAAAACGAGAATCGGGAACACTTTACTTACATGGACCATTATGCATCCTACCCTATGGGTAATAACCCAACTACTGTGAGATGGAGGAATAAAACAAGGATTTACCTTACTTTACCTCACTATGGACATGTTCCTGACAGTTTTGCAGCTGCACATAGCATTTATTCTGGTGGCCAGAATCTAGAGGTTCTGATCCATGGTGGGTGGAAGATATATGATGGGAACATAGAACAAATGTTGGGTCGGCACCTTCTGGCAGCAAAAAAAAAAAAAATGTTATTTTTTTTTTTTTTACAGATCCTGTCCCCCTCCGTTATACAGTCGATTAAATCCGCTGTGTTTTCGGAGGGGGGAGGGGGGAAGAGGCGCACCTCCTTTTATTTGTGTCCGCGTCAATTAAGACGCGAATGCAAACACACTGCGGTCTCCGAGCACAGGGAGCTGATTGACCCTGGAACTGCCGACGCCTGCACTTCCGGGGTCACAGGCGCGCGACAATCCGCTCCTTCCTCTGTGCTGCGTCCACTGCTGTGTGGACATCACATGCAGAGCTCACAGCAGGACGCCGCAATGGAAGCCGGTGTCAGAAGAAGATACTCACGTGAGCCAGGAAGATGGCGGCGGGCACTGGAGCAGGTAAGTGCTCGCAGAGCTGAAGATTCATAAGGAGCGTGGGGGTGTCTCTAATGCAGACCGGAGATCTGCGCATGCGAGGGGGTGCAGAGGCTGATACTGAGGAGAGGCTGGAGGGAGGCAGAGGCTGAGAGTGGGGGGAGGCTGGAGGGAGGCAGAGGCTGAGACTGGAGGGAGGCAGAGGCTGAGACTGGGGGAGGCTGGAGGGAGGCTGAGGCGGAGACTGGGACAGACTGAGGCTGAGACTGGGGGAGAGAGGCTGATGCTGAGGGAAGATAGAGGCTGATGCTTGGGGAGACTGGGGGAGAGAGGCTGATGCTGAGGGAAGATAGAGGCTGATGCTGAGGGAAGATAGAGGCTGATGCTGGGGGAGAGAGGGGCTAAATGCTAGAGACAGAGGACAAGGGTTGAGGGATAGTGCAATGACAAAATCGATTGGGTGGGGGGAGTGTAAGGACTCAGAATAAGAGGGGGGCAGCATTGGGAGCTCATTATGGAGAAGGGGCAGCATGTGTGGGATCAGTATGGAGTGGAGCAATGTAGGGGAGCCAATATCAAGAGTGGAGTAGTGTGTGTGTGTGTGGGGGGGGGGGGGTCTCAGCATAAGCGTTAGTGTGGAGGTCTTAGCATGAGTGGGGCAACATGGAGGTGTCATTATGGAAGAGAGGAAGGCAGCATTAGGAGCTCATGGAAAGGGGCAGCATGCATGGGACACTGAGGAGGGGGCAGCATGCATGGAACACTGTGAGGAGGGGGCAGCATGCATGGGACACTGTGAGGAGGGGGCAGCATGCATGGGACATTGTGAGGAGGGGGCAGCATGCATGGGACATTGTGAGGAGGGGGCAGCATGCATGGGACATTGTGAGGAGGGGGCAGTATGCATGGGACATTGTGAGGAGGGGACAGTATGCATGGGACATTGTCCTCACATCATGCTGCTCCCTCGCAATGTACAGATCATATTTCATAATCGAGGAAGGTGTGGTGGGTATAACTTATAAGTGAGGACAGTGTGGTGTTTTAGTTTATTAGGGGCAGTGTGACAGTCACAGTATATAAGTGAGGACGGTGTGGTGGGAATATTTTATACTTCTGCTATGTTTTGATGTGCCTGTGGTGATCCCCATTTGAGGGGTTAGTGCCCTTCATTTCTCATTGATACTTTTTAAAGTGTTTTACAGAGTACATCTGCCTTAAACAGATGTCGTGTGCGAAAACTCAGTTTTATGTTATCACTAAGGGGCGCAACCACTTAAAGTGCCTAGGGCAGCATGAAGCCAAAATACAGCCCTGTATATATATATATATATATATATATATATATATATATATATATAAAAACACGTCATATTAAACGTCATAATAAGCAGAAGAGAGCAGTGATATACAGTAAGGCTAAAGCACAATTATGTAAGATCAGCAGAAGGCAGCAGCATATGGAGAGGATCATAAATTGTACAGCTCAGTGCAGGATCACCCATTATAGTGAATACCTTAGCAGGCAGAGGTGTACAGCGTTCTGGCAGGGTGCACTGACAGCATCTACCCCATGTTCCAAATTATGCAAATTGGATTTAAGTGTCATGCCGATTCATTTTTTTTTCTCTTAAATGAAACTCATTGATGGAATTGTGCTTCAGGGTTCTTTGGATCACTGAAATCAATCTCCGATACCTGTGATAATTAGTTTCCAGGTGAGCCCAATAAAAGGAAAACAGGATGTTGCACAATATTAAGCAGGCCACAGTTTTCAAGTGATATGAGAAAGAAAAAGGATCTCTCTGCTGCCAAAAAGCAACAAATAGTGCAATGCCTTGGACAAGGGATGAAAACATTAGATATTTCATGAAAACGTAAGCGTGATCCTCAGTGCCCAATGGCGTCTCCCTGCTCTGCTGCACATTGACTGGTCGAACCCACAAAATGTGTAATACACACTGTTAGGATTTAATTTGCCAATGAAATCACTCACAAGTGATTTGCAGACTCGGGGTCATCTGCTGAATGACGTCTCCTCCTGCGTCTCTCATTGTTATCATTTTCAATTTGAGAGAAACAGGAGGAGACGTCATTCGGCAGATGACCACACATTGCAAATCGCATGTGAGTGATCAGGTGACAACTACTCGAATCAGCAAGTGAAATCCTAACAGAGCGCATATTACACACCTTTAGGATATGGCAGGTCAATATTCAGAATTACATTACATTACACACTATACGTGACATGTACAGGGCATATGTAGGGTGTATAATCTAATATATAAAGCTGAGTGTGTGTGTGTGTGTCCGTCCGTCCAATAAAGGAATTTGCACCGTCACATTTACAATCACGAAATGTGACCCAGGGAACGTCACAGACTATGTTTTGATGAGAATTTTTAACCCCGCACTTTACAGTGATTTGCCGCAAAAACCTGCTTACACTAAAATCAATGGCGCTGGGAACTACGGGTCATTAATAACACTGCACTGCTCTGTGCACGGCTTCCGGTCGGGTCCCCGATGTCGGTTCCAGCGGGCTCCAACCCTGCCCCGGTCCACCTCGGTTCTGCGAGCTGTCTTCCCGTCTCCTGCTAGCTACGGGCCCACGGTCTGCCACCTAGCCAATGTGTCAGGGCTCCGACCCTGACACCTGTCAGTTCAGCCTCAGGCCTATAGCACAGGCCTGGACTCACTCCACTCCACTCCAAAGCTAAACTTCAACTCCTGTTTTTCCTGACCCGGGCTCTCCAGACCCCTAGGTGGGCGTTTCCTTCCGTCTGGTCTCGCCCACTCATGTGCCTGTCTTTTCCTGGGGGAGGTGACTAGGGTTTCTGGTTGGCTGTGTGTAACCTAGGTGATGGAAGGGTGTTATGCGGGGGCCTAAGTGTGACTACCTGACCCGTCAGGGCGTCACAACAACACCTCCGCTCACACTGCACAAGTGACCAAGGCAAAACTGGCAGAGCTAGGTTTGCAGCTGGTTGACCACCCACCTTATTCACCAGATCTAGCTCCCTCCAACTATCATCTGTTTCCAAACCTGAAGAACTACCTCAAGGGTATCAAATTTCACACCATTTCTGATGCCATGGCTGGTATGGATGTCTGGTTTGAGGCACAACCGAAATTCTACTTTTTTGCTAGGCATACAGAACCTAGAATACCGATGTAAGAAGTGTGCTGACATCAGTGGAGAGTATATGGAATAAATGTAAAGTTTCATCATCCTATCTCTTTTTTTTCTTGGTAAATCCAAAGACTTATCAGCAGCCCCTCCTATCAACGCAGGAGTCTTTCATAGCAATCAATGGGCACAGTGATCAGGTGTAGTATCCGCACTGCGGCCGGTGATGGTGTACATTGCAGCAGCAATAACTTGCTAATAATTTCCTTCTGCAGCCAGAGAATGGTCAGGAACCAGGGCGGCATGTGCACTTCATTGTGGGGAATTTCATAAATGAAATATGTGACTATTGTACATGTTGTAGTGGAAAAAAGGAACAAAAAAATAAAATTAAACAAAAAAAAAAAATGGGGGGAAAAAAGTGTAAGTCCACCTTTTTTTTTGAGAGGGGGGATAAGGGGGGGGGGGGCGCATGGAATAAAGAATCTTGCTCTTACAGAGTTTACTCTGTGGTAAAATTTACCCAGAAAAATTATTCTCCGGGTCAGAGCAATTATAGCGATAGCAAACCTGCAAAGATTCTTCTGTTTTATTGTTACTGAAATCACTTTTTGCATTTACAGCATTTATTACCCCATAAAGCTGACCTGGCACTGCTGCTCCTCAGCCCAGTACGGGTGCAGAAATACCAAAATTAGGAGAGGTTTCAATAATCTAGTCGTGAAAGAAAAATGATGATCTTTATAAAATAGAAAAAATTGCTTTGTGTCGCCATTTTCTGAATCCCAAAAACTTTTATATTTTTCCATCAATGGAAATTTGTCAGTTCTTGTTTCTTGCTGGTACAATTTAAGTGTTAGGGCGGCTTTGCACGTTGCAACATCACACGTGCGATGTCGGTGGGGTCAAATCGAAAGTGACGCACATCCGGCGCCACTTTCGACATCGTAGTGTGTAAATCCTAGATGATACGATTAACGAGCGCAAAAGCGTCGTTATCGTATCATCGGTGTAGGCTCCGACGTTTTCATAATTACGCTGCCGCGACAGGTACGATGTTGTTCCTCGTGCCTGCGGCAGCACACATCGCTGTGTGTAAAGCCGCAGGAGCGAGGAACATCTACCTGCCGCCGGCGGCTATACGGAAGGAAGGAGGTGGGCAGGATGTTTACATGCTGCTCATCTCCGCCCCTCCGCTGCTATTGGCTATTCAACCACCACAACAGCGGCCACTACACAGTACCAGCACTCAGTGAGAGGAGCTGCGCACTCACCTCCCACTGGCTCCCATATGTGGACTGGGAGCAAAAAAAGGGGCTGACCCCTCTTGCAGTCTCCTGCTGATTAAAATCACCTGTGCCAAATGGGGGGAGTGCAGATCCAAGCAAAAAAAGAGGGGGATAGAATGTTGTATAACATGCTATAAAGAAAAAGACATGGATCGCACATCCCAAAAAAATACAATGATCTAATGCTGCTAGGCAAAAAATTAATAAACAGAACATGAGGTTCTTTTGTTACTATTCTGATCAGATTGTATTAAGCCCACTGCCACTTCACGGCAAACCTCTTGAGTGGGTCCCTAACCTAAACCTTTATAGTGCGGCACTGTGCACCAACCACTGCTGCAGCGACAAAGCACCAGCAGGGCAGGCGACCTGGTGCCTCACAGCACCCATGCTGCAAGGCAAAGCCCCCAAGGCTCCAGGCCGCACTGCTCCACTGTCACGAAACCACCACAACAGCGGCCACTACACAGTACCAGCACTCAGTGAGAGGAGCTGCACACTCACCTCCCACTGGCTCCCATATGTGGACTGGGAGCAAAAAAAGGCTGACCCCTCTTGTAGCCTCCTGCTGATTAAAATCACCTGTGCCAAATGGGGGGAGTGCAGATCCGAGCAAAAAAAGAGGGGGATAGAAAGCCATCGACTCCTTTCCCATCATCACTATCTACGAAAGGAACACGTTGTCACCTGGCGACTGGAGTACAAATTGATGGAGCGGACTCCGGTGGTGACTTAAAAGCCGTGTGCGACAATGATGCAAACCTGGGTGCGGCCCTTTGTCAGGGCAATGTGACACACGTGCCTTGTATGGCTCACGTGTTGAACCTGTTTGTCCAGCAATTTTTAAACCACCATCCCGGCCTATAAGGCACTCTGCAGCGAGCACGCTTGCTATGTGCTCACTTCCACCATTCACACCCAGCAGCTCAACAACTTGCATCGCTCCAGAAGTCTTTCGGTCTGGCGGTTCACCGCCTGAAATGCGATGTGCCGACACGCTGGAAATTGAATCTGCACATGTTGCAGTGTCTGTGGCAGCACCGGCGAGCCCTGCTGCAATAGTTATGACGTATAGCCTGGGCTAAAGAGATCCAGAGGTGGGGCAGATCACGCTGCTGGAGTGGTCTCAGATCAAGGACCTATGCACCCTTCTTCGAAGTTTACAAATGGTGACGAAGATGTTTGGCGCTGACGTTGGCATCATTGGCATAACAATTCCGGTCATTACATGCTGGAGCACACTCTAAACATCATTCATAGTCAGGTGGTGGGACAAGAGGAATGGGAGGAAGTAAAGGAGGAGTCATATGCGCAAGAGATAACAACATCTACAAGGTCCAGACGGTCAGTAGCACCAAGGTGGCAGGCATGGGACAGTGGGGGAGATGGATTAACAAGGGCGCATAGTATCAGCCTAACTGTTGAGGAAGGTGTAAGAGCCCAGTAAGAAATGGAGGACGAACTGGTGATGGGCATGGAAGACTGAGCAGATGAGGAAGAGCTTGCTCACATTTCGGTTGTGCGAGGTTGGGGGGAGAGGGCAGAGGAAGGAGGCATGATTCTCACCTCTCCGCAACCAACACAGCAAGGACTTGTTCCTCCTTGATGCGCAAGACACATGAGCGCCTTCTTGCTGCACTACCTACAACATGACCCTTTGATTGTCCTAATTCGAAGTAATGTTGACTCGTGGTTTGCCACACTGTTAGATCCCCGGTACAAGACAAAAATTGGCAAAATAAATCCTGCCGTACAAAGGGACGCACATATGCAGGAGTATCAGCAGAAGCAGGTACGTAATCTTAGCTCGGCTTTTCCACTAAACACCAGTGCTGCACAGAGTGAATCACAACATTTTGTCATGGCTAGTAGGAAATGGTCTTTTACTTGTCTACATCTGAGGGACCGAGGGCTGGCTGCTGTGCTGAGACAGCGTTGACTATGGTGTCCCTGCAGAGTTGCAAATTAGTAAATATACAAAATGAGTGGCAAAAGGCCATATGCTGGTGGAAAGTGGAACAGGTGTGTTGGAAAGTATAAAAAAGTTTGTGTCCGTGGGTTTGGTGGTTAAGCAACAGTAACATCTGCTGAAGAAACACCATCTGTTACGGGGGGACTGGCAGATTAGGATAAGGTGGTATATATCCCAATCGCCAGTCGGGGTCCACCATGCTCACAGATGGAAAAGGAGATGCTGGCAACACGAAGGTTAGGCGGAGGATACAGAGCTGGGTGGCTATGAAACTAATAGTAGCCTGAACCGAGTTAGACGACACTCGGATCTGGAGACTGGGAACCCTGTTAGCGTCACAGGGTCCACACACCCAGCACAGGAACTCCCAGTTAACAACACAGGGGCCATTGGGTACGCTGTCCGTGTGCGTAGGGGCCACACCTGTGGACACCAGGTGCATCAGCAGCAGCAGCCCAGTTAATGCCACTGGGCTGCACTAACAGGACTGGTAGGACAGGAACTGGTCTTAACCATTCTGCGTTACCAACTGTGGTGATGGCCTGCACCGACGCCCTATCTCTGCCTACCTCTGGCCTAAAGCCGCAATGGGTTCAACACATGGAGGTGTGCTCTTTCTGAGCATAATAGAAGACTGCGCACCTCCTTGTTAGCTCCAGCCCCTTTTATAACCTGGGTCCGCCCCAACCCAGGGTGAACCACAATGCACCTCCTGGAGACAAAAGCAGAGTGACACGTCATCAGTGGCATAACCAGCGGCCTATTTGGAACCGCCACTTCAATGATGACCTCATGGCAGCCACGACCCAAACACCTCACCAGTCATCGTCTGACCAACAATAATGAGGTGACAAGTCATAGGGTCGGGCCTCTGCAAGCCAGTCTGGAGTGGCCTGGCCACGTCATCAGGACACCTGACAGGGCAGGGCCAAAGAGTTCATTCCCGGACCTAGACTCTGATGCAGTAAGTGCCTGAGCATGCTCAGTAGCATGAACAACAGTCTCAGAAAAAAGACTATCAGCTTCAGCATGCTGTCTAGGCACAACACAGGACTGAGACACGGCATGGAGTCCAAGTACCTGTGCAAAGAGGCTTTTCGCAGTAAGTGTGGGAGCATGCGCTGTAGCCCGAACTGAGGACTTAGCCTCAGTCAGGAATGGCACAGTCAGGCTGAGCATACTCACTAGGCAAAACAGTGGACTTAGGCTGCGGCTGGGGTAAATCGGCACACGCATGCGCACTAGCCACCTCTCCACACTTAGACGTGGAGGAGAAAGCAGCCAGCTGGACAACCCGAGGCACAGCCCAAAATGGCAGGTGACGCCTGGGCGCAACTGGAACCGCAGCAGTCTGCTTGCGTTTACGGAGGCACCGTTTCGGAACACCAACTACCAGCCAAAATAACAGGTGTACTTCTTCCCGTGGATAATCTATGATCCCTTTTTTCCTGGACACGACCATCGCTAACAAATGTAGATGAGCCAGCAAAACAGCAGCTGCTTCAATGGATCTCAAGTGCTCCATAAAGTGGCCTCTCCTCCACCTCAAGTTCAATATCCCAAATACTACATTCCTCTGTGGTGTCAACCCAATCGCACTTGCTTCCTAACAGCTCTCAAGTTTCCACCAGCCCTGCTGAGTATGGGGTAACAGAGATGGTTGAGTCTGCAGAACTGTTCAGTCACACAATAGCCTGGGAATCAGAGGTCTGCCCCAAAGCTGCAGTGAGTCCAGACAAGGAAATGATCTGTACTGATGCCCAGAAGCTTTATAAGTCGGATCCAGGACCCGATGAAGAAGGTGCTAATCATAATGTACACCCTCATTCCCAAACTGTAAATTATCCTGGTGGAGACAATGGGGAACATGCTGAGGAGACTCAGATACCTGATTGGAACGACAACTTTACTATTCGGTCAGGGGAGGAAGAGCTTGGCTCGGAGGAGTCAGGACAAGGGGAGTGAAAACACACAGGGTGATGATGAGGTTGGAGACCCCACTTACTTTCAAACCAAAGTCAGCCAGTCGATGAGGTCAGCAGAGGAGGTGGAGGAGGATGCTACTGATGACGAGGTTACGTTGCGTCTTCCTGGACAGAGACAAAGTACTGGAAGCACGTCAACAACTGAATCCTCAGCCACAACTCTGCCTCTGAGCAGAAGTCGTGGTGGCTCTGCAGGTCACATGGACTGTAAGCCTTGTTTAGCCTGGGGCTTTTTTGACATCGCAAAGGATCACCCAAGTCATGTCATCTGTAAGATTTTTCACCAATCTCTAAGTAGAGGCTAAAAACTCACTACTTAAGGCCACTTTACACACAGAGATAAATCTTTGGCAGATCTGTGGTTGCAGTGAAATCATGGACATAGTGTTCCATTTGTACACAGCCACAAACCTGGGACTGATTGTCCACAATTTCACTGCAACCACAGATCTGCTGCAGATTTATCTGTGTGTAAAGTGGCCTTTAGAGTACTTTGTCCATGAAGTGTCACATTTGTCACAAGTGTCACATGAATTGATAGCGTGAGGGTGTATTGATCAGCTTTATCCACTGTCAATGCAACATGCTTATTTGCCATTCATTGCATGCATTGTGGCACACTACACACAAGGGGCAGCTGTTTGTTTGCATCTGCCTTTGTCTGGTCACTGTAGCAATAGCAAAACAGTCTTCGGCTGTGGACTTGGAGAGCGGAGGAGATGCTGTCTATGAACAGAAGGAAAAGCTAAAGGTGTGTGTTACAGCAAGGAGCCCCCGCGGAAACACTTCGGTCAATTGTAAGGGGAGTCGTGTTGGAGTTTGGTAAGAAGGACCGTAACGCCTGTGAGCAGCATCCTGTGCCACTGACCGACATTCTTCCGGTGCTGTCTATATTGTTTACCGTGAGAGGAGCGTAAAGTCTGTATTTATGGCAACTGGACACCATAGTGTGACGCCCTGGACTAGCCAGGTAGTCACAGACATAACACCACACACACATCCCCTTCCCTGGATAGTTACACCAGTCAACCAAAACCCCTTGTTGCCTCCCTCCAGGGTCTGATGTCCACACCAGGTGGGGTGGAGCCAGGCGGTTGGCCCCGCCCACCGAGGAGTTCAAAGGCCTGGAGGCGGGAAAAGGAGTCAGATTAGTTTTGGAGGCGAAAGTGAGAGGAGTAAAACGTCTGCGTGTGCCTGGGTAGGAGCCCAGGCACTGACAGCAAGGTCGGCAGACGTTGGTGGTCGTCTGCAGGAGTTAGCGGATCTCTGCGGAACCGTAGGACCGGGTTTGGGCGGTGGCCCACCGGTACCGAACCAGGGAGCGGAGTGAAGTTAAGCACACAGGCAGGGCCATCGGACCCCGACCAGGCTTGGAGCTGCCGACAACGGTCAAATCCGAGAGTGACCGGAACCCCAGGGGTTTCCTAAAACCCAAGTCCCGCTAGAAGGCAACAGTCCACACCGTGAGGATATACAGCCACCGCCACAGGCTAGAGATCCAAGGGTCAGCGCCTGCGGGCAAAAGGGCTCCTATGGTACCTATACGCCGGGGAGCGGACTACCGTTGGGAAACCATCGGAGTCAACAGTCTACACAGGTGCAGGGTAAGACAGCCACCATCACCTGTCCGGGGAGAGCAAAGACACTGCAGTCGGCTGCGGGACCCGTCCATCCGGCCGTTTGGTTTACCAGAGACTTTGTGACCTTCTGTCTGAGTGAGTACAACAGTGCCATCCGGCACCGTGCCGCGCTGCCCCTGAAACCCTGCACCCCAGTTATCCAGCCTCCCCGCATCATCACCGGGCCCCGGGATCACCAACCCCTACCCACGGAGGGGACAACATCCTAGCTGCTCCCTGCCATCGCTCCCGGGATCCCAGTCACCAGCAGCGGTGGTGCCATCATCACCACGACCCGTGGGTGGCGTCACGAACTATCTCCCTAAACAAACCACCCCTTTTCACTCACGGGTGAGGAGCGCTGCTCGAGTCCCCGGGTCCGGCCCACCGCTTGAGCCACCGAGCAGCAACAGCAGAAGCCCCGGACCCGAGCGTAGCGAGCGTGTCCCCTCCGCCCGCGACAACTTGGCATCTGCGAACAGGATAGAACCAATCTACCTACCCGTAGAAGTGCGCCTTGCAGTCCCCGCCGGCGGCGTCTGGCCGAAAAATTTGAAGTTCCGCCATCTTTGGCGCGAAGATTTCCCACTCGAGCGTCTTCCCTGAGCAGGGAAGGTGCGAAAACGAAGCCCCGCCCCCCAGCAGAAGGAAGTGCTAGAAAGAACCAAGGGGGGGCGGGTGAGGATCTGCCTGATGTAACCGCAGGGATAAAGAGCAGGGACGCCAGGACTCTGCGATACATCCAGTTCCTGGAAGCACAAGCGCTGACATGTCCGTCCCGTCCGGCCATGCAGAGATCCTGGAGCCCACGCCAGGAACAGCGGCGTGGGTGGAGGCCCGGACCGCGCAAATGTGCTGCCGCCTGCAGGCCCAAGTCCGATTCTTGATGGAGCGGTGGGTGGCTGAAATGGAGGAGGTAGCGGCGGCCGTGCGGAGACACGAGGTGGAGACAGTGCTGGAGGAGCGGGTAGACGACCCACGCCCCTGTGTCCCTGAAGGACCGGTTGCTGCGGCTGAGGGGCCCGGTCTGCGCCCGCTCACCCTGCTGCCTCCCCCGCCACCCGCATCGGCTGTTGCCGCCTCACCACTAGGCTCGCTGTCCCCGACACCAGCAGCGGAACCCAGTCCGTCCACCCTGGAGGACCAGCCTGTAGGCGTTGTCTGTGAATGGCCCGCATCCCTCCTGCTGCCATGGAAGATCCCGCGGGAGGTGCCCGTCCGCGAAAAGAAGCCGTCGGCCCCGGAAGCGGCTGCACCTGAGACCGTCCCGGCCCCGGCAGTCCGTCCGGCTACTGGAGAGGTTGAAGCCATGAACCGGAAGGCCCAGCGGGTGAGGCCTGCTGTCCCTGAACCCCACTCCTCGGGTGAGGCTGCGCCGGGTCGTCGCTGCAAAGGAGCCCAGGCCACGTCACCGCAGGACCCCCACAAGAGATTACCGGTCGTGGCCGGTGTGGGCGAAATCCAGCGGGGTCCAACCCGCGCGCAGGGGCATGCAAACGCCCCTTACTGGGACAGGGAGCCGAGCCAGCTGGGCCAGGAAATTGCCTCTAGGGAGCAGCAGAAGGCCGAAGTGCTGGCACATGTCATAAAGGAGAAGGACAATCTCCGCAATGCCACCTTTCGGGTGCGGGGCCCGTTGCATGAAGGCAAGGTGAGGCGGTTTGACCCTCAGCGGGTATACGGCTTCGTGTACGAACCGGGCCTGGAGGCCGAGATATTCGTGGCCCGCCAAGACGTGAACTCTCACCTGCCAACTGGTCATCCTGGTCGCGATCTACAACTGGGCGACTTAGTGACTTACACCCGACATTGCGGGGAGAGGGGCTGGTTTGCCCTGGATGTCAAGCAGAGGGTAGGCTGCAGTGCCCAGAGGCGGTCCCAGTCCCCTCCCCCACCGTGCCGTCCGGATGTTGAGTTGGAGGAGGCCTATGAGGAGGGCGACCTCAAATAGTGGCAGCGGTCCACCGTTGCAACCCAGTTGTCCCCGTTGGGACCCTCAGCACCCTGTTTTCCGTTGAATGAACCCTAATCAATCTGAAGTCTCACCTGATTGCCATCCGTTGTAAGACAAGCTGTCTCCGTTGGGACCATCAATGTGATTACCCAAAACAGCCCACGTGAGAAACTGCTCATGGACAAGGCCAAGTACTTGCAGGCCAACCACGAACTAGTGGTCTTGTAAATAGTTTGTGGGCTGTGATCCGTTGCCGCTTCCGGAGAGGCAGATTGGAGGGAGGACCCGCAGCAGAGTAGGCTGGGGTCCGGTCACCACCAGGACCGGTGACCATCCTCCGGGGGTCAGGGGTCCCCCTGGACGTGGGGTCCCCTGAAATACAAGCCGGGTGCGAGACACCGTACTCATTCCCGCTCGGGCAGCCTGGACCAGGACTGGGGTAAAGGGGTGCTGCCCATTTCTTAGGGGCAGCATCAAAGTGTAGATTGCTTGGGTGGGGGAGCGGAGGAACATGAACCCGTCCGTTTAAATAAAAATGTTTACCGTTTGCAACGTTAAAGTACCGAGCCTCCCATAAGGGAAGAATGAAAAAAAATGCATATGTTGAATGTCTACATGTTAATTTATATTTTGCAGAAACAAAATAAAACCGGTGATGGACAGGCAGCCCGCGGACAGTCTGCATTTCACCAAGGGGGAATGTGACGCCCTGGACTAGCCAGGTAGTCACAGACATAACAACACACACACCCCCCTCCCTGGATAGTTACACCAGTCAACCAAAAACCCTTGTTGCCTCCCTCCAGGGTCTGATGTCCACACCAGGTGGGGTGGAGCCAGGCGGTTGTCCCAGCCCACCGAGAAGTTCACAGGCCTGGGGGCGGGAAAAGGAGTCAGATTAGTTTTGGAGGCGAAAGTGAGAGGAGTAAAACGTCTGCGTGTGCCTGGGTAGGAGACCAGGCACTGACAGCAAGGTCGGCAGACGTTGGTGGTCGTCTGCAGGAGATAGCGGATCTCTGCGGAACCGTAGGACCGGGGTTGGGCGGTGGCCCACCGGTACCGAACCGGGGAGCGGAGTGAAGTTAAGCACACAGGCAGGGCCATCGGACCCCGACCAGGCTTGGAGCTGCCGACAACGGTCAAATCCGAGAGTGACCGGAACCCCAGGGGTTTCCTAACACCCAAGTCCCGCTAGAAGGCAACAGTCCACACCGTGAGGATATACAGCCACTGCCACAGGCTAGAGATCCAAGGGTCAGCGCCTGCAGGCAAAAGGGCTCCTACGGTACCTATACGCCGGGGAGCGGACTACCGTTGGGAAACCATTGGAGTCAACACAGTCTACACAGGTGCAGGGTAAGACAGCCACCATCACCTGTCCAGGGAGAGCAAAGACACTGCAGCCGGCTGCGGGACCCGTCAATCCGGCAGTTTGGTTTACCAGAGACTTTGTGACCTTCTGTCTGAGTGAGTACAACAGTGACATCCGGCACCGCTCTGCGCTGCCCCTGCAACCCTGCACCCCAGCTATCCAGTCTCCCCGCATCATCACCGGGCCCCGGGATCACCAACCCCTACCCATGGAGGGAATAGCATCCTAGCTGCTCCCTGCCATCGCTCCCGGGATCCCCGTCACCAGCAGCGGTGGTGCCATCATCACCACGACCCATGGGTGGCGTCACGAACTATCTCCCTAAACAAACCACCCCTTTTCACTTACGGGCGAGGAGCGCTGCTTGAGTCCCCGGGTCCGGCCCACCGCTCGAGCCACCGAGCAACAGCAGCAGAAGCCCTGGACCCGAGCGCAGCGAGCGCGTCCCCTCCGCCTGCGACAATAGTACCCGGGTACGGTAGGCTGGGACCAGACAGTGATGCATGCACGCAACACTTTGTTTTCTTAGCAAAACATATATCTGTTCTGGTTAGGCCGACTATATAGACAATAAGACTTGCTGCCTCTGCACTGTCAAATTGTCACTTACAGTTAAACTCATAGAGGGACAGCGACACATGTTTGCATTGAGTGTTGCTTTACAGGATTTCCAGGACTGTGTTGATGAGCTGTTTGGTTTGCATTCACACTGTAAAGCTGGGGTCACACTAAACAACAGCGACAACGACGTCGCTGTTACGTCACCATTTTCTGTGACGTAGCAGCGACCTTGTAAGTCGCTGTTATGATCGCTGCTTAGCTGTCAAACACAGCAGCCGAAGCAGCGATCATAACGACAGTGCTGCAACATGTGCAGAAAGCAGGGAGCCGCGCACACTGAGCGCTGGCTCCTTGCTCTCCTAGCTACAGGACACATCGGGTTAATTAACCCGATGTGTACTGCAGCTACATGTCACAGTGCAGAGAGCAGGGAGCCGCGCACACTGCTTAGCGCTGGCTCCCTGCTCTCCTAGCTACAGTACACATCGGGTTAATTACACGATGTGTACTGCAGCTACATGTGCACAGAGCAGGAGCCGGCGCTGGCAGCGAGAGTGGCGGAGGCTGGTAACTAAGGTAAATATCGGGTAACCACCTTGGTTACCCGATGTTTACCTTGGTTACAGCTTACCGCAGCTGCCAGATGCCGGCTCCTGCTCCATGCTCGCTTCATTTCGTCGCTCTCTCGCTGTCACACACAGCGATCTGTGCGTCACAGCGGGAGAGCGACGACCAAAAAATGAAGCTGGACATTCAGCAACGAGCGGCGACCTCACAGCAGGGGCCAGCTCGTTGGATGTCACACACAGCGACAGCGACGGGACGTCGCTGCAACGTCACAGAAAATGGTGACGTAGCAGTGACGGCGTTGTCGTTGTCGCTGTGTGTGACACCACCTTTATCATCTGCCTTATCTGTGAGGCTTCAGCTAACAAGGGTATTCGGGGGGGGGGTAATGGGTTTTGTCTATTTTTAGGTAGATAAGTTGTAAGCTCTTGTGATGCGACACTGGTAAGTTGTGTTCGCACA
This sequence comes from Anomaloglossus baeobatrachus, assembly GCF_048569485.1. Taxonomy (NCBI): domain Eukaryota; kingdom Metazoa; phylum Chordata; class Amphibia; order Anura; family Aromobatidae; genus Anomaloglossus; species Anomaloglossus baeobatrachus. Next base: position 26,249 of record NW_027445192.1, on the reverse strand, counting down.
CACACACACACGCAAACACACACGCACACACACAATTACTCCTGCTACGCAGAGGGATTACCAGGTAGTAGGCAACTCTTTAGACAGTCCCTTGGTTAGGAAAAAGTTGGTGAGCATGGGGTATAAATCGCCATTACGATTGTCGCAGCATAGGGGTGTAGGCTTTTGGAATTGTGAATAGGTTGTTCTGTTCTTTCAGTTTTATGAATGGTTCTTATTGTTCGTTTTGGGAAAGTAAAACAATCATTTATCAACCCAACTGTCTAGAGTCCTTTTCCTAGTGTGTGGTTTTGCTGTATACTGGGAAGCCCACCCTGTTCACTACTTTAAATTATTATTATTATTTATTATTATAGCGCCATTTATTCCATGGCGCTTTACAAGTGAAAGAGGGTATACGTGCAACAATCATTAACAGTACAAAACAGACTGGTATAGGAGGAGAGAGGACCCTGCCCGCGATGGCTCACAGTCTACAGGGAATGGGTGATGGTACAATAGGTGAGGACAGAGCTGGTTGCGCAGTGGTCTACTGGACTGAGGGCTATTATAGGTTGTAGGCTTGTTGGAAGAGGTGGGTCTTGAGGTTCCTCTTGAAGCTTTCCACGGTAGGTGAGAGTCTAATGTGCTGAGGTAGAGCATTCCAGAGTATGGGGGATGCACGGGAGAAATCTTGGACGCGATTGTGGGAAGAGGAGATAAGAGAGGAGCAGAGAAGGAGATCTTGTGAGGATCTGAGGTTGCGTGCAGGTAGGTACCAGGAGACTAGTTCACAGATGTAGGGAGGAGACAGGTTGTGCATGGCTTTGTATGTCATGGTTAATGTTTTGAACTGGAGTCGTTGGGTGATGGGAAGCCAGTGAAGGGATTGGCATAGTGGCGAGGCTGAGGAGTAGCGAGGGGAGAGGTGGATTAGGCGGGCCGCAGAGTTTAGGATAGAGTGGAGGGGTGCAAGAGTGTTGGAAGGGAGGCCAGAGAGCAGGAGGTTGCAGTAGTCAAGGCGGGAGATGATGAGGGCATGCACTAATGTTTTTGCTGATTCTTGGTTAAGGAAAGCACGGATTCAGGAGATATTTTTGAGTTGTAATCGGCATGAGTTGAAGAGGGCTTGGATGTGTGGCTTGAATAATAGAGCAGAGTCGAGGGTTACTCCAAGGCAACGTGCTTGTAAGACTGGGGAGAGTGAGCAACCATCAAGTTTGATGGAAAGGCTTGTTGGAGGAGATGAGTGAGGAGGGGGAAAGACAATGAACTCTATTTTGTCCATGTTACGTTTTAGGAATCGCACAGAGAAGAAGGATGAAATAGCAGACAGACATTGTGGGATTTTGGTTAGTAGAGAGGTAATGTCAGGTCCAGAGACGTAGATCTGTGTGTCATCGGCATAGAGATGATACTGGAAGCCGTGGGACTCTATGAGCTGTCCCAGGCCGAAGGTGTAGATGGAGAACAGCAGGGGTCCAAGAACTGAGCCTTGGGGGACACCGACAGATAGGGGGCGAGATGAGGAAGTGGTGTGAGAGTGGGACACGCTGAAAGTTCGGTCGGTTAGGTATGAAGAAATCCAAGATAGGGCCAAGTCTGTGATGCCCAGAGATGAGAGAATCTGTAGAAGGAGGGAATGGTCTACTGTGTCGAAGGCAGAGGACAGGTCCAGTAGGAGGAAGATAGAGTAGTGTTGCTTGGCTTTGGTGGTTAGTGACTTTAGTTAGGGCAGTTTCAGTGGAATGATGCGGTCAGAAGCCAGATTGTAGCTGGTCAAAGAGAGAGCAGGATGAGAGGTATGAGGACAGTTCAAGATGGACATGTTGTTCTAGTAGTTTTGAGGCATAGGGGAGAAGGGATATGGGGCGATAGTTTTACACAGAGGATGGGTCAAGGGAGGGCTTTTTGAGGATGGGTGTAATAGAGGCATGTTTAAAGCATGAAGGGAATACACCAGTTGTTAGTGATAGGTTGAAGAGATGGGTTAGGGCTGGGATGAGGACTGCGGTGATGTTGGGGGATGAGGTGGGATGGGAGCGGGTCCAGTGCACAGGTTGTTAGATGTGATCTTGAGAGTAGAGTGGAAAGATTGTTTTCTGTCATGGCGGAGAAGCTGGATTTGGAGGAAGAAGGCTGAGTAGCTGTGAGAAGTGGCTGTGGTGTTTGTGGGCCAAAGCTTGCTCTGATGTTGTCAATCTTCTGCTTGAAGAAAGAGGCAAAGTCTTCAGCTGAGAGGAGAGGAGAGGGAGGTGGTGCTGGAGGACGGAGGAGAGAATTGAAAGTGTTGAATAGCTGTTTAGGGTTATGAGAGAGAGAAGATATGAGGGATGAGAAGTAGGTTTGTTTTGCAGCAGTGAGTGTGGACTTGAAAGTGGTCAGGAACTCTTTATATGCAATGAAGTGCTCAGTGAAATGAGACCTTTTCCATCTGCGCTCAGCAATTCTGGAAGCCCGTCTTAGTTCTTTAGTCTGCCTCGTGTGCCAGGGTTGCCTGTTGATTGTGCGGGTTTTGGTGTGTGTGAGGGGGGCAGTTGATTCGAGAGCTGCAGAGATTGTAGTGTTGTATAAAGTTGCAGCAGCATCTGCATCATGTAGAAATGCAATGTCTGTGAGAGGGAGAAGGGACTGAGAAAGGGCGTGTAAATCAATGTGTTTGATATTTCTGCGAGGGTGTGAAAGTTTGTGGAGGGGGGGTTGCGTACTTGGCGAAGAGAGGGAAGAGAATGTGAGTAGGTTGTGGTCAGACAGGGGGAGAGGCGAGTTAGAGAGGTTGGATAGGGAACAGAGGCGAGTGAAGATGAGGTCCAGCGTGTGGCCATCTTTGTGAGTAGCTGCAGAGGACCATTAGGTGAGGCCGAAGGAGGAAGCGAGTGTTAGAAGTTTGGAGACAGATGAGTGGGAAGTGTCAATGGGGATATTGAAATCACCCATAATGATGGTGGGGATGTCGGTGGAAAGGAAGTGTAGTAGCCAGGTGGTGAAATGATCAAAAAAGGCAGTGGCTGGCCCTGGAGGGCGGTAAATGACAGCCAGTTGAAGGTTGGAGGGGGCGTAGATGCATACGGAGTGCACCTCAAAAGATGGGAGAGTAACAGAGGGTGGTAGTGGAATTGGTGTAAAGGAGGATTGGTCGGACAGGAGCAAACCAACTCCTCCACCATGCTTGTTGCTGGGGCGGGGGTGTGAGAGAGTTGGAGACCGCCATATGAAAGTGCAGCAGGAGAGGCTGTGTCAGAGGGAGTGAGCCAGGTTTCAGTGATGGCGAGGAAAGAGAGTTTATTAGTGATGAAAAGATCATGGATGTAGGATAGTTTGTTGCAGACAGAGCGAGCGTTCCATAGAGCTCCTGTTAGTGGGACTGGGGGAGCGGGGCTGGGTGAATGGGTATGAGGTTTGAGAGGGTGCGGAAATTTGTGTTAGATTGTGGATGAGGGTTTGAAGTGACATTAGGGATGTGGTGAGGGGGACCAGGATTTGGAGAGATATCTCCAGCAGTGAGGAGAAGCAGTGAGAGTGTTAGTAGGTGGGAGCAGGAGAGGCCGTGAGGTGGCCGTGTGTGTCTGGAGACACTAGGTGAAATGTGGAAGAAAATATGTGAGGGAAAGGTGAGATGGAGGGAGAGATGAAAAGTTCATTACTGGGTTTAGGGATCAGAGGGTGCAGTAGAAAGTGAGGTATTATAGAGGTGAAAGTTAAGAGACACACAAACAATGTTTACAGTGACTATGTATGCAGTCACCTTCCGGACACTTCTGGCACAATTCTGGCCTAATTCAATGCATCATACTTATATGGTGCATACTTGTCTTGGTGCAGACTTTTAGTTGGCCCAGTATATACACATACAAGTGCAATCAGCTGTGAAGGGGTGGGGTGCAACAAAAACCCTTTGATCACTCAATCAGATTGCCAGATGCAGCTTCACATAGGCAAAATAAACAAAGGTCATAAAAGTAAGGTGGGGAACAGGGGGTGAGAGATCACAGTGAGATGCTGGAGCATGCCAGGGAGATATTGAAGAAAGAGGGAACAGGTCAGATATATTGGAAAAGTTGGATGGATGAATTGACATACCATGTATTAAAACACACAGCAGAGAGAAGGGGAGAGCAGATCAGTTCATGGGAAAGTTGGATGGATGAATTGGCATACCTGTGGGAAGATAGCGCATAAGTCACAGTGGAAACGTCACTATGCTACAATGCGGACTAACGGGGCGGTGCAACCACCGTCTGCCCCATCAATGGCATCTGCATGCTCTTCATCCTCTGTGACTGTGGGGACAGCAGTCACACATGCTTTACACGCTGACCTTCCACCCCTTTACCCACAACAGGGAGTGTGATTGTCATGTCGTCAGTTTTGGAAGTGGAAACAGCGGGTGGTGTTGAGCTCTCTCAGACATCAAGGGAACCACCTTTGGATGAAGGCAACATTATATCCACGCCTGCACCTTCATCACAGATTGGCTGAACTACCTGCAGTTAAAAATTGCGTAGCAGTAATGGAGAGGAGTGTAGAATGCACATGTGGTGTACCTTGATTGGCAGCACAGGAACACTAAGTTAGTATTCCAGACACTTTTAGGATGGCACAAAAAGTGTCAGCTCTTTGGGCAAACAAAAAAGCATGGCAAAACTGGGCAGGTGGGTAGAGTGCCCGGGTTCTGTGGGTACCAGGACAGGAAAGGAACACTAACTTAGTATACCAGACACTTTTAGGATGGCACAAAAAGTGTCAGCTCTTTGGCCAAATAAAATAGCATGGCAAAACTGGACAGGTGGGTAGAGTGCCCGGGTTCTGTGGGTACCAGGACAAGAAAGGAACACTAACTTAGTATTCCAGACACTTTTAGGATGGCACAAAAAGTGTCAGCTCTTTGGCTAAATAAAATAACATGGCAGAATTGGACAGGTGGGTAGAGTGCCCGGGTTCTGTGGGTACCAGGACAAGAAAGGAACACTAACTTAGTATTCCAGACACTTTTAGGATGGCACAAAAAGTGTCAGCTCTTTGGCTAAATAAAATAACATGGCAGAATTGGACAGGTGGGTAGAGTGCCCGGGTTCTGTGGGTACCAGGACAAGAAAGGAACACTAACTTAGTATTCCAGACACTTTTAGGATGGCACACAAAGTGTCAGCTCTTTGGGCAAAAAAAAAGCGTGGCAAAACTGGGCAGGTGGGTAAAGTGCCCGGGTTCTGTGGGTACCAGGACAGGAAAGGAAGCCTCACTTTCTATCCCTGCTAATGAAAAAATGCAGCAAGGAATTTCCTGAGCTGAGGAAGTCAGACGTTGTTATCTAAAGCTGTACACAGCGTTTGCACAGACCTGCCTAGCAGCTATGGCTATGAACGCCTGGAAATCAGCCCTGAAAAGGGCTGAAATAACCAGCAGTCCCTAATCCCTACAATGCGATGTAGATTGCACTATGTCTATAGCGCACACAGCAGGAGCGGGAGCAGCAGCGTGAGCGGTGACTGTCACCCACACACAGAAGGCAGATAATGGCGGCGACAGGGAAAATGGCAGTATCTTATAAGGCAAGGACATGTGACATGCACAGCCTATGACACATGCACTTGCTTGTCTGGCAAAAATCCACTTAGCTGTGTGTGTGTCTGTGATTGGCTGACTGCCTGGCCCGCCCCACTGCACGCACGGTTAGGAAAAAAAAAATGGCAATCAGCATTATATCAGCACTCAGCAGCAGCACAGATCTAAACCGCGTCCCCCCCATACACTATACGCTGAAATTTGATAATAGCGTAAATCACAGTGACTCACACTATTAAAGTAAAAAGCCAGCTAGTAACTAGCTAGGCTTTTTGTTGATTGAACCATTCTCGAACGTTACTCGAACTGTCGAGCTTTTAGCAAAAAGCTCGAATTCGATCTCAAGCACCCGTAAAATCATTCGAACATGAAATTGGCGAATATCGAACCTCGAACATCGCTCAAGTCTAGTGGTGAGATGTGACACCACCGCTACTGTTGGGGAGCACCCGGGGGCGATGGGATGGCAGCTGGATGTTAACCCCTCCGTGGATAGGGATGGATGCCCCGGGGCCCAGTGTCTCTGTGCTGAGGATGGTGGCTGCAGGGGCCGGCGAACCCGGTCGGACCGGGGATGTTAGGCTACTCACTATTGAAGAAATCACACAAGTCCAGTGTAACTAAGGTGCAGTGGCCAGAGCTCCGCGGCCGGGTGTATTCTGGTCCCTCACCGGGGTGATGGTCTGTGTCACTTTCCTCTGAACTGTTTTTAGTTTGGACTTTTCGGTATGGAACTCAGGAGTCCGCTCCCAGAACTACGGGTGGGAGCCTTGCCCGCAGACGCTGACCCTTGGGATCTAAAGGGGCCCTGGCGGATGCCCTATCCCCCCCGGTGGGCTGCTGGTCTGCTATTGGGACTTTGGGTGGGACAGGACCTGTAATCCTGTCCTCAACTGGTTAATTAACAAAGTCGGTTGTTCCAGTCTCTGCTTCAGGGTCCAGGTACCCCCTCTGTGCACGGTTTCCGGGTCGGTTCTCCTGTGTCTGTACCGGCAGGCTCCTACCCTGTCCCTGTCCACCTCAGATCTCCGGCAGCCGTCTTCCCGTCTCCTGTCAGACACGGACCACCGTCTGCCACCTAGCCAGCTCGCCGGGGCTCCAACCCCGACGGCCTTTCCTCTCTGGCTTCTCACTTGCACTTTACTCTCTCCTCTCTCAACTCTCACTCTCCACTTCAACTCTCACTTGAAGCTCAACCTGAACTCACTCTCCCCCCCCCCCCCGGACTCTCTAGACCCCTAGGTGGGCATTTCCTTCCACCTGGTCCCGCCTACTGGTGTGCCTGTCCTGGACAAGCCAGGACGTCACAGGTAGTGCAACAACACACCCCACACCCCGGTTAGGCACATCAGTCACACACAAATCCTTGTTGCCTCCCTCTAGAGGCTGATGTCTACACCAGGTGGCGTGGAGCCAGGCGGTTGGTTGGTCTGCAGGAGAAGCCGATCGACGCGGAACCGTAGGACCGGGGTCGGGCGGTGGCCCACCGGTACCGGACCTGGGAGCAAAGAGAAGCCAGCACCATTCGGCAGGGCCTACGGACCCTGACCAGGCTTGGAGTCGCCGTTAAACCGGTCAAATCTGTTAGCGACGGGAACCTCCGGGGTTTCCCAGCAACAAAGACCCGATTGAAGGCAACCGCTCAACCAGAGAAGGGAAATACAGTTACCGCCAAGGCTACAATTCCCAGGGCCAGAGCCTGCGGGCAAAAGGAGCTCCTCCGGCATCTATCCAAGCTGGGGAGCGGGTTACCGGTGGGAAGCCATTGGAACCGAAGGAACTTTACAGGTGCAGGGAAAGGCAGTCACCGCCAGCCTACCGGGAGTGACCACCGCAGCCGCCTGCGGGACCCGTCCATCCAGCCGTTTGTTTTACCAGAGACTCCGTATACGTTATTGGCTGAGTGAGTACCACCGTGCCGTCTTGCACCGCGCTGCCCCCGCGACCCTGCACCTCACCAAACTCTGCCATCCACATTCCAGTCACCTCACCGGGCCCCGGGACCACCAAAACCCCCTACCCACGGAGGGGAGAGAAACATCTCGGCTGCTCCCTGTCATCGCTCCCGGGATCCCCGTCCAGAGCAGCGGTGGTGTCCCAACCTCACCACAAGCCGTGGGTGGCATCACGGACTGACTTCCCAAACCCCAAAAACCATCCCCTTTCACTCACGGGCGAGGAGCGCCGCTCGAGTCCCCGGATCCGGCCCACCGCTCGAGCCACCGAGCAGCAAGCAGCAGCAGCGCCGGACCAGAGCGTGGTAGTGAGAGCAGCGGCCCCCTCCCCGCCCGCGACACGCCTACCTTCAATTCATCTAAACAAACATCATGGATTACTGTAAGAGAAATATGTGGCTGACCCCTGGCATTGCCCAGCAAAATCAGCAGCTTACTCAAGAATACAGAAGGCTTAAAAAAACTCAGGTTAAAGAGGTATTGTCATCTCCAAGATCCTATCCCAATATGTAGTAGGTGTAATAATAATAATAATAATTATAATAATAATAGCAAATACCTCCACGTAGAAATGTAGTATAGTTCTTCTGATTATCTATGTTTCTTACCTCATGTGCAGGGGATTGCAGTTTAGGTTTCCATGGTGACGATCACAAGCACCTAAGTAACTGGCTGTCACCATATGAGTGAGCTGTAACCATGGATAACTAAGCTACTGTAATTACCTGCACATGAGGTAAGCGACAGCGAATCAGGAGACCTATATTACATTTCTGATTAGAGGCATTAGCGAATATAATTATTTTTACACCTACTAAATATTGGGACAGGATCTTGGAGATGGGAATACCTCTGTAAAGCCTGCTTTACACGTTGCAATTTCGCATACGATATCGTATTTGATTTACAACGCCCCCATCGTATATGCGGCACGTTCAATTTGTTGAACGTGCCGCACAAACGATTAACCCACATCACACGTACTTACCCGTCCATACGACCTCGCAGTGGGCGGCGAACGTCCACTTCCTGGAGTGGGAGGGACGATCGGCGTCACATCGACGTCACGCGGCAGCCGGCCAATAGAAGCGGAGGGGCGGAGATGAGCGGGACGTAAACATCCCGCCCACCTCCTTCCTTCCGCATTGTCAGCCGGGAGCTGCAGGACGTAGGTAAGATCTGTTCATCGTTCCCGGGGTGTCACACAGTGCGATGTGTGCTACCTCGGGAACATTGAACAACCTGCCGTTCAATTTTAGAGAAAGGTACGATGTGTATGCGATGAACGGATTTTCCGTACCTGTCACACCCTGCAATGTACCTTACAATGCCGGATGTGCGTCACTTACGACGTGACCCCGCCGACACATTGTAAGATACATTGCAGCGTGTCAAGCGGGCTTAAGGCCAAACACAATGAGAGAATCACTGATGCTGATCACCACTGTGTTTTCTAGTTTGTTAGACAATCACTATTTTTTTAGAGGAAATGCTGAACCCCCATAAACCTGAGCGGCCATTAGAAATGTAAAGGTGTAATTTCACCAACATATCTACCATGTCACCCGGGATGAGTGTTATTGGTGACACACACACCACATTGCAGTGTCTCAGTATCTGCTATTTCTCCACTCTCATTTATTATATTATTTAGAATTATTAATGTCGCGGGTGGGGAGGACGCCGCTGCGCTCGCTAACGCTCGGGTGCGGCGCTGCTGCGATGGCTGCTCTGCTCGATAGCTCGAGCGGTGGGCCGGATCCGGGGACTCGAGGGGCACTCTTCGCCCGTGAGTGAAAAGGGGGGTAGTTTGGGTTTGGGGATTTGGTCCGTGACGCCACCCACGGTTTGTGGTGAGGTTGGGGCACCACCGCTGCTGGTGACGGGTCTCCCGGGAGCGATGGCAGGGAGCAGCTGGGTTGTTCTTTTCCCCCTCCGTGGGTAGGGGTTGGTTGTCCCGGGGCCCGGTGAGGTGACGGGGGCGTGCAGGGTTGGTGAGGTGCAGGGTCGCGGGGGCAGCGCGGCGCCGGATGGCATAGTTGTACTCACTCAGCCACAAAGATATGCAAAGTCTCTGGTAAAACAAACGGCTGGATGGACGGGTCCCGCAGTCGGCTGCTGTAGTTTCTCCCGGACGGTTGGTGGTGGCTGCTGTTCCCTGCACCTGTGTGTGTTTGTTCGGTCCCGGTGGATTCCCACCGGTAACCCGCTCCCCGGCGTGTATGTGTGCTGGAGGAGCCCCTTTTGCCCGCAGGCTCTGGTTCTTGGAACTCTAGCTGTGGCGGTAGCTGTATTTCCTTTTGCTGGTTGGATGGTTGCCTTCAATCGGGTCTTGGCTGTTTGGAAACCCCTGGGGTTCCGGTCAAACGAATTTGACCTTTAATGGCGGCTCCAAGCCTGGTCAGGGTCCGCAGGCCCTGCCTGAGTGTGCTGGCTTCTCTTCGCTCCCCGGTTCAGTACCGGCGGGCCACCGCCCGACCCCGGTCCTACGGTTCCGCGTCGTTCTGCCTCTCCTGCAGACGGCCACCACCGTTTGCCAACCTTGCTCTTGGTGCCCGGGCCACACACCCGGACACGGCCAGTCTGTTCCTCCACTTCAGCGGGCTGCCCGTCCACCACCGGTTTTATTTTCTTTTTAAACTGTAAAAACATAAAACATCAACAGTTTATGCATTTAAAATCTTCCCATACGGGAGGCAGGTCACTTAAACGTTGCAAAAACAAATATTTACATTTTTATTAACATTAAACGGACGGCTTCCGCTCTCCCACCCAAGCAACCTGGCCCTGATGCTGCCCCTAAGAAAATGGGCAGCACCCCTTGACCCCAGTCCAGATCCAGGCTGCCCGAGCGGGAACTGGTACGGTGCCTCGCACCCGACGGTCACTTCAGGGGACCCCACGTCCATGGGGGACCCCTGACCCCCGGAGGATTGCCACCGGTTGCGGTAGTGGCGGGCCTGGGCCATCTCTTTCCTCAGGCCCATCCTCCAAATCATCCTCTCCGGAGGCGGTAACGGAAAGCAAACCCCAACATATTTACAACCCCACAAGTTCTTGGGTGCCTTGCTAGTTCTCAGGCATGTTCATAAGCAGTTTCTTATGCATGGTGGGGGGTAATCAACGGTTGATTAAGGGACAACAACTCCAGTCCCAACGGGGACGGTTCTCTCAGGACGGATAATCAGGTGATTTGCTCGGTTGATTCACAGTCATTCGCTTTCTTATTTACACATTCAACACATAATGCCCCTAAATGGTAGTTTCCCTGTACCTAAGTGGGGGTCGACCTAGGTTGGGATGTGTGGACCGTCGGGGCCCAATGTCAACAGTGACAGGCAGTGGGGCAGAGGAAACAACTGGCTCCTCTTCCCGTCTATCGTGTGGGGCAGGCGGAGACATAGGGGAGCTGGGTACAGGCGCATCCCTGGGCACTGGTTCACTGGCGGCTTCATTAGCGGCTACTTCCATCTCTTTTTCCTCCAAGGGTTGTGGGAACAGTATCACTGGAAGAATCACTGCGCCGTTCTGCGTAGGCCAATCTGCCGGGAAATCGCCCATCATGGTGTGGATTACCTCTTTTTCTGTCCCTCCAGCCGGCCTGGGGGCCGGCAATTCAGTTGCCACCCTTAACGGCGGTGGGCACCTCTTCAGGTGGTCCCTGGAAACCGTGGCCAAAGTCTTCCCCTGGTCGCGACTGATCTGGTAGGCCTTCTCATTCCCCCATTCAGTGGGTTGTATAACATACGGGATCTTCTCCCATTGATCGTCCAGCTTATGGGTTCTTCTCTTTCGCTTCAGTACTACATCCCCAGGCTGAACGGGACCTGCAGGAGCCTTCCTGTTGAAGCACTGCTCCTGCTGTCCCCGACTCCGGCACAAGTTCTTCTCTACATATTATTGGACCTCTCGGTACTGCGCCCTCTGCCGAGTGTCCCATCCAGCAGTCGAAGGGAGGGCTTCTGGGGCTTCCAAACCCATTTCCAGGTCTACTGGCAGCCGACTGGGCCGAGCTCTCATCAGGTACGCCGGTGTACATTTGGTAGACCTAGAAGGGATATTATTCTACATATCGACCAGGTCAGGTAGCTTTTCCGGCCACAGGTTCCGCTCTTCTAGCGGTAGTGTCTTGAGGAGACCCAGGACCAGATGGTTCATCTTCTCACACATGCCATTGGCCATTTTCTTGCAGCCGTACAACTGGCAGAATTCTTGAAACACCTCCGCTTCGAAAGCCGGGCCCCAGTTGATAAGCACCCTCTCTGGGTATCCGTGCGGTCGACAGAAATAGGCTTGGAATGCTCTAGCGGCGGTACGGCCGGTCAGGTCCTTGACTGGGACAACCACCATGAATCTTGAATAGTGGTCTACAATGGTCAGAGCGTAGGTGTACCCCCACTTCGGCTAGGGGTGAGCTTCACGTGGTCGAGGGCGACCAGCTCCAGCGGCTGATGTGTGATGATTGGGCGCAAAGGGGTCTTCTGGCTGGCCTCGTCCTTTCTTCTCAGTGCACAGGGACCACATTCTCGGCACCAGGCCTCCACAGACTCCCGCATTCCACTCCAATAGAATCGCTCCCTCAACAGCATCTCCAGCTTCTTCCACCCAAAGTGCCCGGCACCGTCATGGTATGCCTGCAGGACAGTGGGCACGTTAGCCTGGGGAATCACCAGATGACGAACCTTCTTGTGGGTCTTTGGGTTGATAAATTCCCGATACAGCTTCCCCTGGTGCAGGTACAGCCGGGCTCGTTCCCACCACAGTCGTTGGGCCTCGGCGGGGGCGGCAGGGTCTATTCCAGCAGAGCCTTGTTCCACCAGGGTCTTGACCAAGCGGACAGCAGGTGCCTGGTCACTGACGGATCACTGCCCTGGCACCGATGATTGGAAGTGAGTGGTTGCAGGGAGAACATCATTTTTTTTTCTCCCTGAGTCACACTTCCTATTACATTGCTGCACATGGTTAAACCAGTATTTATCTACAAATAGCTCCTTTGCCTGCAGATTACTGGCATTTTATTGCAGACACTTTTCCTTCTACGGCAGTATACCCCTCATGTTTTAAATTTTGTTGGAAACTGATCATAAGACTATTTACATCATATGCAGACATTTGTTTAATGTATACACTATGTGTTTGTTAAAATAACTCGTATAGAATAATTGTATTAAAGTAATCAACATTTTCTACCTACAACCTCTCCAATTTTTTCTTTAATTCCTTTTCTTCTTTCTTTCTCCTCCTCTTCCTCTGTGTTGATTGAGGATGGGAAAAGAATACATAAGTGCTGTAAAGTGTACGTGTTTGTACAAAACTTTTATTAAATAACCAATAAAGTTACTATTAAATTAAGAAAATTAAAATGTTAATTGTATACATTTTTTCTGCTATGGATTCCTGAGGTGACAGATGCCCCTGTGTATTATTGGTCATAGGATATGCTTTGCTTATACAGTATGTCTCAGTATATACATTAACCTTGACAATGTGCACGATTTCCTTTTTATGCGGTTTCAATTTTTCCGTTTTCCTCCACTTCCCAGAGCCATAACTTTTTTATTTTTCTGTCTTCATAGACATATGATGGGGTTTTTTCAGGGTCGTCTTGTACTTTTGAATGACACCATTCATTTTATTACATAGTGTACTAAAAAAAGAATATTCCAATTGCGGTGAAATTAAAAAACATAATTTTGGCATTGGGATTGTTTTAATGGCGTACACTATATGGTAAAAGGTCCTGGCAATATGATTCTTCTATCAGTTTGATTACAGTGATACCAAACATGTCAATTTTTTTTTTTACTTTTTTTAGAGGTGGGAAAAAAAACCCCAAAACTTGGGGGGGGGGGGGGGGTTTGTCGCCATTTTCTGAGATCCATAATGTTTTAATTTTGTAGACAATCGAGTTGTGTTATGGCTTATTTTTGTTGGGCAAAACGCCATTTTTTGTTTACACCATTCTGGGATAGATATGACAATTTGATTGTTACAGCATTTTTATGGTATTGCAGAGACCAAGAAAATGACATTTTGGTTTTCCTGAATGTTTTCCATTTATAGTGTTTGCCACTGGGTTAAATAATGTTATATCTTGATAACTGCGACTTTTCTGAATGTGGTGATACCATAGACTACTCATTTTTTATCATCTTTATTTTTTAACCCATTCACTCCCTGCTAGTTTTCACCTTTGACCAGGCCAATTTTCTCGTGACACATTGTACTTCAAGTTAGTGGTAAAGTTAGGATGATATTTGTTTAAGAAAATATTTGGTGAAAATGTTTTCAAAATTTTAATTTTGAATGTCCTTAAGCCAGAGAGTTATATGACACAAAATAGTGAACAAACATTTCCCACATGTCTACTTTACATCATCACAATATTTCAAACATTTTTTTGTTAGGAAGTTGGAGGAGTTACGTTTATCAACAATTTCTCATTTCTCCAACAAAATTAACAAAAATATTTTTAGGGACCACATCACATTTGAAGTGACTTTGAAAATACCCAAAACTCACATCATTACAATAACAGCACCCCTCAAACTGCTCAAATCCATATTCAACATAGGTAAGGATGGTTGACCTCGGGGAGATCAACATCCAACACCGCGGAGACACAATCACGTGTTTCTCAATGCAGTGACACTAGAACAAGGCCCCCTGGGAAAATATGCAAAATAAGAATGCCACGGAGACACCATCACATGTTTCTCAATGCTGGCACGTATTAACCCTGTAGGTGCTTCAAAGGAAATAAGGCAATGTGGAAGGAATAAAAAAAAATGAAAATTTCTTTCCCACAAAAATGTTACTTTAGCCTCAAGTTTTCCATTTTCACAAGGGTAACAGGAGAAAATGCCATGACCTTTGCATTTGGGTGCATTTCAATACATTATACATGCAATCAGTGCAATAAAATATAATGTCTAATATAGGGACTAATTAAAATAAGAAACAAAAACATCTATCGTTAGCTCTGTGGTGCTGGACTTTCTGCTTGCTGTGGTATTGTCACATTTAGACAGTGAGATGCAAGGTGTTAACAGGCATGAGTGGAATACAGATCCACTCGTGCATGATAGCAACACGTCAGTTGTTTAAATCTGCTGACATGTGTAGGGAATTGCTGCTGGCGACAGCCACTGGAGATTAACCTATCACAATCCATGACATCTGTGGTGAAGATAATGGAGGGCTGGCGCCTTAGGAGAGCAGCTGGGTGCCTGGGAGGAATATCCGGTGTGAAGGCTGCTGCTTCCTTGTCCTAATAACAAGGCACTCATTACTGCTTCAGGCAACTAGTTCTGCAAGTCTGTCATAGTCAACCTCAGAATCAATTTTGCCCAGACGAAGGCTCTGAATATAAGAGCCCAAACATTGGCAAAAAAAAACAAAAAACGACGGTTTGACTTTTTGCAGAAATCACTAAAGTAAAAAATATTTTCTCACAATCCCACGTGTGCCACAAATTTGTATTATATTGATCATTTTTCTGAGCACCATTTACAATTATGAGGATCTGCAGTCTGATTGCAGAGGTATTTCTGTTCATTACAGCTACACAGCTGTGATCACAGAAACACTCACCTCGTCACTGGCAGCAGCCGGCCGAGTGAAACAGGAAGTGATTAATGCTAGCTACGGGAGTCATCACATGACCCTGTCCTACCATGACAACCATTCGCTCACAGTGATCACGTCAATGCGATGCTGATGAAGCCGGGTAAGTGAAGATTTAGGGGTAAGGCATGGGTGGAACATGGATCCACTTGTGCCTGCAATGCACACATGTCAGTTGTTAAAGTCAGCTGACATGTGTGCAGTTCCCCACCAGCAGCCGGTGGAGATTACACTATGACTGCTTAGGACGTAATTTTACTGCCCGCGCTTGTTAAGGGGTTACACAAATGTCCCATGATGCAATTTCCAGACTCTGACTAAGGTCGTATAATGCCAGAAATGCGTTCATGGAGCATTTAGTAAAAATCCTTCAACTTTTTTTTTTTAAGTTACCCATGGGATTCACTTTATCCTTGTATCCATGTAGCCGGTGGTCACGGCTTTAAGCTGGAATCCCTTACTATAAAGAACTCAATCTGAAGATAATTGATTGCACAGTGAAGCTTTGCGTTTAATTTGAACTTTCATAATTAATACATTTAAATTGAAAAAAAATAAATAGAGATATATATATATATATATATATATATATATATATTATACACACACACACACACACATACACTTTTAAAATATCTGCAGCATTAAATACATATCATATGGTGGCAGAATGCCTTTATCTACCAAGATATGTCCCTCAAAATCAGGACAGTCCAGCAGGATCCAAGATGGCTGGGAGCTAGATACATTGACACAGCAATTACATCACAATGGCAGGTGGTAGAATGTGGCAGCTGTATGACATCACAATGGTAGGTTCCAGAATGTGGCAGCACAGGCGCACAGCTAAGGTGCTTTGCACTCACTCACTGCAGGAGAGTAGAGATACATGTGAGCGCTCAGAGTGGGGAAAGCGAAGAAGACAAAGGATTTGGAAACCAAAGGATGAGAAGGAAAGCGTGGCGAGAGAAACCAATTAGAGAACATGGACATTGAAAGGAGGGTAAAGACAAGAAAAAATAATTAAAGGATAACTGCTTCTTAGCACACCTTCACAGAGCCATGACAAGACTCAGATGTAAATGGAGGACGAGCCATTACAGCAAATCTTCCAGAGACTCAGGACCCAGTCACATCGGCCTGGTGGGCGAGAAAGGTGAGAAGTTATGGAGAATATATAACATTACTACAACTGTTCTTGTTACCCCATAGCAACCAGTCAGGCCTCAGCTTTTATTAATCATGGCTGGTTTCTATGGATAACTAGGAGAGGGTTTTTTGTTTTTTTAATTATAAAGCTTTGATAAATGAGGAGAGGTTTCACCAGACTAAGTGGGGGGGGGGATGGGGATAAAATTATATATATATATATATAAATAAATAAATAAATAAATAAATGTCCAAAAAAGGCAAAGTCAGTCTGGAAAGCCTCACATTGTGTTGCTTCACTCTAGGGGCGCACATGCATTAATGCAGTTCATTTGAATAGGGGCCTAATAAGTTAGGGCAGGGGTCTCAAACTTGGCTGAGTATAAGAGTTGCATATCGAAAAAAAAAATTATTGGCGGGGCTGCATTTTTTGGTGGACCCAGTGACATTTTTTTAGTGATTCCAAATGTTTATAGAATAAAATATGCATCACTTTTTTTTTTTTAACATTTTCGCTCGTTTATTATAACAAATGTGCACTTTTTTTATTTCAGTATATATAAAAAAGTATTTTCAATGGGGGAAAAAAAATTAGTTTTCCCCATTTTATCCACTTCTTGTAAGTAATATTTTACAATTACCACCATATAGTAATTTAAGCCAACATTTTGTATAATGTCTCCCCATCCTGTGTTAATGTGCCCATATTGTTCCCTTGTACTAATGTGCCCATCCTGTTGCAATATCCCTTGTTATTAGTGTAGATGTGTATATATGTGCCACAATAGTCACGGGGTCTAGGTGTCTGTAGGCCGCATGTTTGAGACCTCTGAGTTAGAGGGTTCACTTACATTCTGTCAATAGTCCCTTACCCATGTAGCGGAGCTGCGTGTATTAGATATTATATGTGAGCGAGTATGTACTGTGAAGGTGTATAAAACATATAGATGGGCTCTCATGATTGGTCTGTATGGTTGCTATGATAGGGATTCGTTCACAGGATTGGAAAGCTTTTACATACCTTCTTTATGATTGGCCTTTCAGTTGCCTGGATACTGCAATGCTTTGTGTGATTGGACAGTTCTGTTACATAGGTGCTGGATTTTGGGACCTGGTGTCTGCTATAGTTGCTCTTTTTAGACATTTATCTGTACAAGTCAGACGGCTGTGACAAGGGCTACCAAACATCAAATAGCATAATCTATCTAGACCCCCACCAAGACTCTCCAGTCATGTTTAGGCCCCCCCAGTGATGACTCCCAGCCCTCCCTTGTGGTGTATATGCCTCCTGCCCCTCATGTGGTGTATATACCCCCAGCATCTCCAGAGATGTATATGCACCCAGTGTTTCCTGTGATGTCTAGTCCCCCTGTCTTGTCTGGGCCTCATATCAGCCTCCCCAGTCTCGTATAGACCCCTCCCAGCCTCCTCAGTACCATGTAAGCCCCTCCCAACCTCTTTAGTCCCGTATAGGACCCCCAGTTCCATCTAGCCTCCCCAGTCACATTATGCCCCCAAGACCTCCCCAGTAACATCTATGCCCCACAGCCCTTCCCTGGGATGTATATGCCCCAAGTCCTGTCTAGGCCCCATCAGCCTCCCTAGTCCTGTATAGCCCCCCCAGTCATGTCTAGGCCCCCCAGCCCACCTCAGTAATGTATCTCACCCCAGCCTTTCCTATGTGATGTATATACAGCAGACCCACCCCAGCATTTCCTATGTGATGTATATACAGCAGACCCAGCTGACACAAACCTGGAAAAGCAGTAGTGAGAAGCAATAAGATCAATATCGCCTAATATCAAACCCGCACAAAGAAGCAGCTCCAGCCACCACAGTAGGAGGGAGTTCATTGTTTTACCAAAACATAGCAGGGTAATTTGTAAGTTCATCATTTTGTGCGGCCGACCAATGATTGTAGAAATTTCCAATTAGCCTCCTGCCCTGATTTGTACAGATGCTCACAGCACATACAGTACCCAGGGGCATACTGCTAATAGAGGCATGCAACATGATCACTTTGGGGCCCATTAGTTAAGGGGGCACGGAGTAAGCACTGACACTGTGCCCCCATCAAGAATCACACTATCAATTGTATTAGCAATTGGGGACCTGCTAGGATGGGTGAGCCTGCCAGGATGTGGAGGGAACTTGCCAGGATGGGGGACATTTATCAGGATGGGGCCATGATGGGGACAAATACCAGAATGTAGGAAGTCTATTTCATGATGGTGTCATATTTACCAGGAAGGGGGATGTTAGTACAGGATGGGGGACATTACTACATAATGAAAGGGGAGAGGAACAACTCGTATGTCTTCATAAGATTTAGAGATGTTGACACTTTGAAATGTAGATGTGAATTTCAGGATGGAATCGGATTGCATTCTAAGCTAAAAATATATGTAATATTATGCATTTTTTCCATAAAGATCGATCCAACTGCTGTCGCTAGAAAGAGCAGTGGGAGTGGCTCAGCTTCAATGTGTGTTAAGCAGGCATGAGCTTGATGCCCCCCTGCTGAAGAGAAGACTGCAAAGGTAAGTTTAAAATCAATTGTTAACATAATAGAATTTGTTAAATTACCAAGTTGGCACTTTGTAGAAGGAAAAAAAAAAAAAGTTAAAAAAATTGTGTTGCAGTTTGGGGCACTCAGCCTGTGAAAGGTTTGCCATCACTGCTCTCTCATCACTCTCCCGCTGTGTCTACAGCACTCTGATGTGTCAGAACAGCGGAGCGCTATCATGTCACCACTTTGTGCCGCTGTGCTGAGATGTGACGAAAGCAGCAGTTGAGTAGACTTGCTGAGGAGATCGGAGAGCGGAAGAAGTGAGTTTATGTATCACGGTGGCCAGACGACTATTGGGGCTGCACACTACTATATGGGGGGTTGCCTAAAAGCATATGAAGGTGCATAACACTATATGGGGGGCGCACAATACTATATTGAGGAATACAAGCGGTGCATAACACGAAATATGGGGTGCATTATAAAACATGGAGGACATAAGGCCCATTACTGTATGGAAGACGATGTAGGGCCCATTATACTATGTGGAAAGTTTTGTCAGGCCAATTATATTATTTCAAGGCCTATGAGGGAGTCTTTATAATTTACTTATTATTGGAGTGCCATTATACTGTAAGCAAGCATCTACTCAGTATGAAAGTTTGTGTGGGGGTCTATCAGACTGTGTGTGAGCCATTATACTGTGAGGAGGGCTGTATGGAGACCATTATACCATTTGGAGAGATAATAGGGGCCATTATACTATATAGGGGCCCATTATACTGCATGGAATGCTGTGTGGGGGTGGAGGGGGGTCACAGTTGGGGATCTTACTGTGTTAGGTGTCACCATTCATTGCCAGGGTAATTGAAAAAGGGTACAGTAGGATGATATGCATGTGAAGAAATTTAAATATGTAATATAACAGCTTACAGCCACACAGAAAATCGAGAAAAGGCCCCAGAGGGAGGGGGCAGCCCGGGGGCCGAGAAAAGGGCCCCAGAGGGAGGGGGCAGCCCGGGGGCCGAGAAAAGGCCCCAGAGGGAGGGGGCAGCCCGGGGGCCGAGAAAAGGCCCCAGAGGGAGGGGGCAGCCCGGGGGCCGAGAAAAGGCCCCAGAGGGAGGGGGCAGCCCGGGGGCCGAGAAAAGGCCCCAGAGGGAGGGGGCAGCCCGGGGGCCGAGAAAAGGCCCCAGAGGGAGGGGGCAGCCCGGGGGCCGAGAAAAGGCCCCAGAGGGAGGGGGCAGCCCGGGGGCCGAGAAAAGGCCCCAGAGGGAGGGGGGCAGCCCGGGGGCCGAGAAAAGGCCCCAGAGGGAGGGGGCAGCCCGGGGGCCGAGAAAAGGCCCCAGAGGGAGGGGGGCAGCCCGGGGGCCGAGAAAAGGCCCCAGAGGGAGGGGGCAAGCCCGGGGGCCGAGAAAAGGCCCCAGAGGGAGGGGGCAGCCCGGGGGCCGAGAAAAAGGCCCCAGAGGGAGGGGGCAGCCCGGGGGCCGAGAAAAGGCCCCCAGAGGGAGGGGGCAGCCCGGGGGGCCGAGAAAAGGCCCCAGAGGGAGGGGGCAGCCCGGGGGCCGAGAAAAGGCCCCCAGAGGGAGGGGGCAGCCCGGGGGCCGAGAAAAGGCCCCAGAGGGAGGGGGGCAGCCCGGGGGCCGAGAAAAGGCCCCAGAGGGAGGGGGCAGCCCGGGGGCCGAGAAAAGGCCCCAGAGGGAGGGGGCAGCCCGGGGGCCGAGAAAAAGGCCCCAGAGGGAGGGGGCAGCCCGGGGGCCGAGAAAAGGCCCCAGAGGGAGGGGGCAGCCCGGGGGCCGAGAAAAGGCCCCAGAGGGAGGGGGCAGCCCGGGGGCCGAGAAAAGGCCCCAGAGGGAGGGGGCAGCCCGGGGGCCGAGAAAAGGCCCCAGAGGGAGGGGGCAGCCCGGGGGCCGAGAAAAGGCCCCAGAGGGAGGGGGCAAGCCCGGGGGCCGAGAAAAGGCCCCAGAGGGAGGGGGCAGCCCGGGGGCCGAGAAAAGGCCCCAGAGGGAGGGGGCAGCCCGGGGGCCGAGAAAAGGCCCCAGAGGGAGGGGGCAGCCCGGGGGCCGAGAAAAGGCCCCAGAGGGAGGGGGCAGCCCGGGGGCCGAGAAAAGGCCCCAGAGGGAGGGGGCAGCCCGGGGGCCGAGAAAAGGCCCCAGAGGGAGGGGGCAGCCCGGGGGCCGAGAAAAGGCCCCAGAGGGAGGGGGCAGCCCGGGGGCCGAGAAAAGGCCCCAGAGGGAGGGGGCAGCCCGGGGGCCCGAGAAAAGGCCCCAGAGGGAGGGGGCAGCCCGGGGGCCGAGAAAAGGCCCCAAGGAGGGGGCAGCCCGGGGCCGAGAAAAGGCCCCAGAGGGAGGGGGCAGCCCGGGGGCCGAGAAAAGGCCCCAGAGGGAGGGGGCAGCCCGGGGGCCGAGAAAAGGCCCCAGAGGGAGGGGGCAGCCCGGGGGCCGAGAAAAGGCCCCAGAGGGAGGGGGCAGCCCGGGGGCCGAGAAAAGGCCCCAGAGGGAGGGGGCAGCCCGGGGGCCGAGAAAAGGCCCCAGAGGGAGGGGGCAGCCCGGGGGCCGAGAAAAGGCCCCAGAGGGAGGGGGGCAGCCCGGGGGCCGAGAAAAAGGCCCCAGAGGGAGGGGGCAGCCCGGGGGCCGAGAAAAGGCCCCAGAGGGAGGGGGCAGCCCGGGGGCCGAGAAAAGGCCCCAGAGGGAGGGGGCAGCCCGGGGGCCGAGAAAAAGGCCCCAGAGGGAGGGGGGCAGCCCGGGGGCCGAGAAAAGGCCCCAGAGGGAGGGGGCAGCCCGGGGGCCGAGAAAAGGCCCCAGAGGGAGGGGGGCAGCCCGGGGGCCGAGAAAAGGCCCCAGAGGGAGGGGGCAGCCCGGGGGCCGAGAAAAGGCCCCAGAGGGAGGGGGCAGCCCGGGGGCCGAGAAAAGGCCCAGAGGGAGGGGGGCAGCCCGGGGGCCGAGAAAAGGCCCCAGAGGGAGGGGGCAGCCCGGGGGCCCGAGAAAAGGCCCCAGAGGGAGGGGGGCAGCCCGGGGGCCGAGAAAAAGGCCCCAGAGGGAGGGGGCAGCCCGGGGGGCCGAGAAAAGGCCCCAGAGGGAGGGGGCAGCCCGGGGGCCGAGAAAAGGCCCCAGAGGGAGGGGGCAGCCCGGGGGCCGAGAAAAGGCCCCAGAGGGAGGGGGCAGCCCGGGGGCCGAGAAAAGGCCCCAGAGGGAGGGGGCAGCCCGGGGGCCGAGAAAAGGCCCCAGAGGGAGGGGCAGCCCGGGGGCCGAGAAAAGGCCCCAGAGGGAGGGGGCAGCCCGGGGGCCGAGAAAAGGCCCCAGAGGGAGGGGGCAGCCCGGGGGCCGAGAAAAAGGCCCCAGAGGGAGGGGGCAGCCCGGGGGCCGAGAAAAGGCCCCAGAGGGAGGGGGCAGCCCGGGGGCCGAGAAAAGGCCCCAGAGGGAGGGGGGCAGCCCGGGGGCCGAGAAAAGGCCCCAGAGGGAGGGGGCAGCCCGGGGGGCCGAGAAAAGGCCCCAGAGGGAGGGGGCAGCCCGGGGGCCGAGAAAAGGCCCCAGAGGGAGGGGGCAGCCCGGGGGCCGAGAAAAGGCCCCAGAGGGAGGGGGGCAGCCCGGGGGCCGAGGAAAAGGGCCCCAGAGGGAGGGGGCAGCCCGGGGGCCGAGAAAAGGCCCCAGAGGGAGGGGGGCAGCCCGGGGGCCGAGAAAAGGCCCCAGAGGGAGGGGGCAGCCCGGGGGCCGAGAAAAGGCCCCAGAGGGAGGGGGCAGCCCGGGGGCCGAGAAAAAGGCCCCAGAGGGAGGGGGCAGCCCGGGGGCCGAGAAAAGGCCCCAGAGGGAGGGGGCAGCCCGGGGGCCGAGAAAAGGCCCCCAGAGGGAGGGGGCAGCCCGGGGGCCGAGAAAAAGGCCCCAGAGGGAGGGGGCAGCCCGGGGGGCCGAGAAAAGGCCCCAGAGGGAGGGGGCAGCCCGGGGGCCGAGAAAAGGCCCCAGAGGGAGGGGGCAGCCCGGGGGCCGAGAAAAGGCCCCAGAGGGAGGGGGGCAGCCCGGGGGCCGAGAAAAGGCCCCAGAGGGAGGGGGCAGCCCGGGGGCCGAGAAAAGGCCCCCAGAGGGAGGGGGCAGCCCGGGGGGCCGAGAAAAGGCCCCAGAGGGAGGGGGGCAGCCCGGGGGCCGAGAAAAGGCCCCAGAGGGAGGGGGCAGCCCGGGGGGCCGAGAAAAAGGCCCCAGAGGGAGGGGGCAGCCCGGGGGCCGAGAAAAAGGCCCCAGAGGGAGGGGGGCAGCCCGGGGGCCGAGAAAAGGGCCCCAGAGGGAGGGGGCAGCCCGGGGGCCGAGAAAAGGCCCCAGAGGGAGGGGGCAGCCCGGGGGCCGAGAAAAGGCCCCAGAGGGAGGGGGGCAGCCCGGGGGCCGAGAAAAGGCCCCAGAGGGAGGGGGCAGCCCGGGGGCCGAGAAAAGGCCCCAGAGGGAGGGGGCAGCCCGGGGGCCGAGAAAAAGGCCCCAGAGGGAGGGGGCAGCCCGGGGGCCGAGAAAAGGCCCCCAGAGGGAGGGGGCAGCCCGGGGGCCGAGAAAAGGCCCCAGAGGGAGGGGGCAGCCCGGGGGCCCGAGAAAAGGCCCCAGAGGGAGGGGGGCAGCCCGGGGGCCGAGAAAAGGCCCCAGAGGGAGGGGGCAGCCCGGGGGGCCGAGAAAAGGCCCCAGAGGGAGGGGGCAGCCCGGGGGCCGAGAAAAGGCCCCCAGAGGGAGGGGGCAGCCCGGGGGCCGAGAAAAGGCCCCAGAGGGAGGGGGCAGCCCGGGGGGCCGAGAAAAGGCCCCAGAGGGAGGGGGCAGCCCGGGGGCCGAGAAAAGGCCCCAGAGGGAGGGGGCAGCCCGGGGGGCCGAGAAAAGGCCCCAGAGGGAGGGGGCAGCCCGGGGGCCGAGAAAAGGCCCCCAGAGGGAGGGGGGCCAGCCCGGGGGCCGAGAAAAGGCCCCAGAGGGAGGGGGCAGCCCGGGGGCCGAGAAAAGGCCCCAGAGGGAGGGGGCAGCCCGGGGGCCGAGAAAAGGCCCCAGAGGGAGGGGGCAGCCCGGGGGCCGAGAAAAGGCCCCAGAGGGAGGGGGCAGCCCGGGGGCCGAGAAAAGGCCCCAGAGGGAGGGGGGCAGCCCGGGGGCCGAGAAAAGGCCCCAGAGGGAGGGGGGCAGCCCGGGGGCCGAGAAAAGGCCCCAGAGGGAGGGGGCAGCCCGGGGGCCGAGAAAAGGCCCCAGAGGGAGGGGGCAGCCCGGGGGCCGAGAAAAGGCCCCAGAGGGAGGGGGCAGCCCGGGGCCGAGAAAAGGCCCCAGAGGGAGGGGGCAGCCCGGGGGCCGAGAAAAGGCCCCAGAGGGAGGGGGCAGCCCGGGGGCCGAGAAAAGGCCCCAGAGGGAGGGGGCAGCCCGGGGGCCGAGAAAAGGCCCCAGAGGGAGGGGGCAGCCCGGGGGCCGAGAAAAGGCCCCAGAGGGAGGGGGCAGCCCGGGGGCCGAGAAAAGGCCCCAGAGGGAGGGGGCAGCCCGGGGGCCGAGAAAAGGCCCCAGAGGGAGGGGGGCAGCCCGGGGGCCGAGAAAAGGCCCCAGAGGGAGGGGGCAGCCCGGGGGCCGAGAAAAGGCCCCAGAGGGAGGGGGCAGCCCGGGGGCCGAGAAAAGGCCCCCAGAGGGAGGGGGGCAGCCCGGGGGCCGAGAAAAGGCCCCAGAGGGAGGGGGCAGCCCGGGGGCCGAGAAAAGGCCCCAGAGGGAGGGGGCAGCCCGGGGGCCGAGAAAAGGCCCCAGAGGGAGGGGGCAGCCCGGGGGCCGAGAAAAGGCCCCAGAGGGAGGGGGCAGCCCGGGGGCCGAGAAAAGGCCCCAGAGGGAGGGGGCAGCCCGGGGGCCGAGAAAAGGCCCCCAGAGGGAGGGGGCAGCCCGGGGGCCGAGAAAAGGCCCCAGAGGGAGGGGGCAGCCCGGGGGCCGAGAAAAGGCCCCAGAGGGAGGGGGCAGCCCGGGGGCCGAGAAAAGGCCCCCAGAGGGAGGGGGCAGCCCGGGGGCCGAGAAAAGGCCCCAGAGGGAGGGGGCAGCCCGGGGGCCGAGAAAAGGCCCCAGAGGGAGGGGGCAGCCCGGGGGCCGAGAAAAGGCCCCAGAGGGAGGGGGCAGCCCGGGGGCCGAGAAAAGGCCCCAGAGGGAGGGGGCAGCCCGGGGGGCCGAGAAAAGGCCCCAGAGGGAGGGGGGCAGCCCGGGGGCCGAGAAAAGGCCCCAGAGGGAGGGGGCAGCCCGGGGGCCGAGAAAAGGCCCCAGAGGGAGGGGGCAGCCCGGGGGCCGAGAAAAGGCCCCAGAGGGAGGGGGCAGCCCGGGGGGCCGAGAAAAGGCCCCAGAGGGAGGGGGCAGCCCGGGGGCCGAGAAAAGGCCCCAGAGGGAGGGGGCAGCCCGGGGGCCGAGAAAAGGCCCCCAGAGGGAGGGGGGCAGCCCGGGGGCCGAGAAAAGGCCCCAGAGGGAGGGGGCAGCCCGGGGGCCGAGAAAAGGCCCCCAGAGGGAGGGGGCAGCCCGGGGGGCCGAGAAAAGGCCCCAGAGGGAGGGGGCAGCCCCGGGGGCCGAGAAAAGGCCCCAGAGGGAGGGGGCAGCCCGGGGGCCGAGAAAAGGCCCCAGAGGGAGGGGGCAGCCCGGGGGGCCGAGAAAAGGCCCCAGAGGGAGGGGGCAGCCCGGGGGCCGAGAAAAGGCCCCAGAGGGAGGGGGCAGCCCGGGGGCCGAGAAAAGGCCCCAGAGGGAGGGGGCAGCCCGGGGGCCGAGAAAAGGCCCCAGAGGGAGGGGGGCAGCCCGGGGGCCGAGGAAAAGGCCCCAGAGGGGGAGGGGGGGCAGCCCGGGGGCCGAGAAAAGGCCCCAGAGGGAGGGGGCAGCCCGGGGGCCGAGAAAAGGCCCCAGAGGGAGGGGGCAGCCCGGGGGCCGAGAAAAGGCCCCAGAGGGAGGGGGCAGCCCGGGGGCCGAGAAAAGGGCCCCAGAGGGAGGGGGCAGCCCGGGGGCCGAGAAAAGGCCCCAGAGGGAGGGGGCAGCCCGGGGGCCGAGAAAAGGCCCCAGAGGGAGGGGGCAGCCCGGGGGCCGAGAAAAGGCCCCAGAGGGAGGGGGCAGCCCGGGGGCCGAGAAAAGGCCCCAGAGGGAGGGGGCAGCCCGGGGGCCGAGAAAAGGCCCCAGAGGGAGGGGGCAGCCCGGGGGCCGAGAAAAGGCCCCAGAGGGAGGGGGCAGCCCGGGGGCCGAGAAAAGGCCCCAGAGGGAGGGGGCAGCCCGGGGGGCCGAGAAAAGGCCCCAGAGGGAGGGGGCAGCCCGGGGGCCGAGAAAAGGCCCCAGAGGGAGGGGGGCAGCCCGGGGGCCGAGAAAAGGCCCCAGAGGGAGGGGGCAGCCCGGGGGCCGAGAAAAGGCCCCAGAGGGAGGGGGGCAGCCCGGGGGCCGAGAAAAGGCCCCAGAGGGAGGGGGCAGCCCGGGGGGCCGAGAAAAGGCCCCAGAGGGAGGGGGCAGCCCGGGGGCCGAGAAAAGGGCCCCAGAGGGAGG
>NW_027445191.1:0-86691 GCF_048569485.1 Anomaloglossus baeobatrachus | reverse complement strand
TTACTGTAACCTGATCATCGGTATACGGTGTATACCGGTCATCAGGTGAGCGGGGACCAGAAAAACTGGCCCGAATCATGATCTCCAGGGTCTCAGCTACCCCCGGCAGCTGAGACCCCGGAAATTTTCTGACTCTGGGGGGCGCTAGACCCTTTTTTCCGACCGCCGTTAAAAAGCGGCGGTTTGGAAGAAGTACCCTAATTTGTCGCCGTTAAAAGGCGTATCGGCGGTCGTTAAGGGGTTAAAGATCTATATATGTACAAATTTTTGTAATAAATACCTTGTAATAGGAATTGGGACTGTGTTCGCCTCTGTTTCTTGCTCTTTTCTTGTCTGTGGTATAGCGAATGTCCAACATAATTATTATAATCCATGTTTTATTGTGACCAAATATGTAAGAATATGAAGTTTTCAGTGCATTTACTTTTGCCACCTAGCCAGTAGACCAGGGCCACTACCCTGTCTACACTTCTCTAGGCTCAGCTTTCCTCTGACAGTCTGTCCGTGTCACTCCTTTCAACTTGAACTCCAAACTAGATTAACTGGTCCCTGCCCTTGGATCCTAAAGACCTAAAGACCCCCAGGTGAAAATAGATGCTTCGGTCTATTAGAGCGCTATAGATTGGCTGCCAGTAGTTTGAATGAATTTTCTTTATTATGAGCTCCTGTTATTACACTACGCGTTTCTGCAATCCACTATTGCTTTCATCAGGTATAGCAGGAGCGCCTTACAAACATTACATTTATAGATAAAAAAAAAACACAAGTGACCTTCTGGGTGTGCCATTTATTAAATCATTAGATCATTAGCCCTTTAACCCTTATGGGAGCTAAAATCTTATAGTAGAATACTGGATAAAAAAATGAAAATTAGTTAAAAACATTAGGGCAGAAAAACCATTATATAGTGAAAAAATAATTTGTTTAAGATATATAAAGAAAAAAAAAATAAATAAAAAATAAATTTTTATATATATATATATATATATATATATATATATATATATATATAATCTCAAATCATTACAATGTGAAATGCTTTTCTACAGTTTTAAAAGATTACATAAAAAAATTACATAAAAAAAAAATCGCATAAAAATACATAAAAAATGTATATTATGACTTCTAGTCAGGGCCAGAAATATTAGGACAGTGACACAAGTTTTGTTATTTTAGCTGTTTACAAAAACATGTTCAGAAATACAATTCTATATATAATATGGGCTGAAAGTGCACACTCCCAGCTGCAATATGAGAGTTTTCACATCCAAATCGGAGAAAGGGTTTGGGAATCATAGCTCTGTAATGCATAGCCTCCTCTTTTTCAAGGGACCAAAAGTAATTGGACAAGGGACTCTAAGGGCTGCAATTAACTCTGAAGGCGTCTCCCTCGTTAACCTGTAATCAATGAAGTAGTTAAAAGGTCTGGGGTTGATTACAGGTGTGTGGTTTTGCATTTGGAAGCTGTTGCTGTGACCAGACAACATGCGGTCTAAGGAACTCTCAATTGCGGTGAATCAGAACATCCTGAGGCTGAAAAAAAAGAAAAAATCCATCAGAGAGATAGCAGACATGCTTGGAGTAGCAAAATCAACAGTCGGGTACATTCTGAGAAAAAAGGAATTGACTGGTGAGCTTGGGAACTCAAAAAGGCCTGGGCGTCCACGGATGACAACAGTGGTGGATGATCGCCGCATACTTTCTTTGGTGAAGAAGAACCCGTTCACAACATCAACTGAAGTCCGGAACACTCTCAGTGAAGTAGGTGTATCTGTCTCTAAGTCAACAGTAAAGAGAAGACTCCATGAAAGTAAATACAAAGGGTTCACATCTAGATGCAAACCATTCATCAATTCCAAAAATAGACAGGCCAGAGTTAAATTTGCTGAAAAACACCTCATGAAGCCAGCTCAGTTCTGGAAAAGTATTCTATGGACAGATGAGACAAAGATCAACCTGTACCAGAATGATGGGAAGAAAAAAGACTGGAGAAGAAAGGGAACGGCACATGATCCAAGGCACACCACATCCTCTGTAAAACATGGTGGAGGCAACGTGATGGCATGGGCATGCATGGCTTTCAATGGCACTGGGTCACTTGTGTTTATTGATGACATAACAGCAGACAAGAGTAGCCGGATGAATTCTGAAGTGTACCGGGATATACTTTCAGCCCAGATTCAGCCAAATGCCGCAAAGTTGATCGGACGGCGCTTCATAGTACAGATGGACAATGACCCCAAGCATACAGCCAAAGCTACCCAGGAGTTCATGAGTGCAAAAAAGTGGAACATTCTGCAATGGCCGAGTCAATCACCAGATCTTAACCCAATTGAGCATGCATTTCACTTGCTCAAATCCAGACTTAAGACGGAAAGACCCACAAACAAGCAAGACCTGAAGGCTGCGGCTGTAAAGGCCTGGCAAAGCATTAAGAAGGAGGAAACCCAGCGTTTGGTGATGTCCATGGGTTCCAGACTTAAGGCAGTGATTGCCTCCAAAGGATTCGCAACAAAATATTGAACATAAAAATATTTTGTTTGGGTTTGGTTTATTTGTCCAATTACTTTTGACCTCCTAAAATGTGGAGTGTTTGTAAAGAAATGTGACAATTTCTACAATTTCTATCAGATATTTTTGTTCAAACCTTCAAATTAAACGTTACAATCTGCACTTGAATTCTGTTGTAGAGGTTTCATTTCAAATCCAATGTGGTGGCATGCAGAGCCCAACTCGCCAAAATTGTGTCACTGGCCAAAGATTTCTGGACCTAACTGTATCTATATTATACTCATAATCTGTTTAGTATCCGGTATGTTCCATGTATCTGCTTTATTACCTATTATTATACTTGGATATATTCTTCGTATTTTGGGAGGTGAGGGGATAGTTTCTCTTTTTTCCAGTAGATTCCTTATTATATTGAAGCATTATAAAAATTATTATAAAAATGATTATAAAAAATATTATTGTGAAGGATCATAAATTTGTAAAGTCTTTTCTTTCTCGGTTGTATCTGACTCCTCCTCTACATCCTCTCCTCCTCTTTTTCTCTTGGGGTGGCGTCCCGAAGCCACTTGAAAATAATGAGTAATTTTCATGTTGCCTGAATTATTATATCTAATAGGGATTTTTTCCATTTGGTTATCATTGTATATTTCTGTTGAAGTAGATGATACAATTAAATTCGATTGTATAGGATCCTGTGTACTTGTTTCTATTAGGGGTGCTTCACACACAGCGAGATCGCTGCTGAGTCACGCTTTTTGTGACGCAGCAGTGACCTCATTAGCGATCTCGCTGTGTGACACTGAGCAGCGATCTGGCCCCTGCTGTGAGATCGCTGCTCGTTACACACAGCCCTGGTTCGTTTTTTTTATTGTTGCTCTCCCGCTGTGACGCACAGATCGCTGTGTGTGACAGCGAGAGAGCGACGAAATGAAGCGAGCAGGGAACAGGAGCTGGCGTCTGGCAGCTGCGGTAAGCTGTAACCAGGGTAAACATCGGGTAACCAAGGTGGTTACCCAATATTTACCTTCGTTACCAGCCTCCGCCGCTCTCACGCTACCAGCGCCGGCTCCTGCTCTCTGCACATGTAGCTGCAGTACACATCGGGTTAATTAACCCGATGTGTACTGTAGCTAGGAGAGCAGGGAGCCAGCGCTAAGCGGTGTGCGCGGCTCCCTGCTCTCTGCACATGTAGCTGCAGTACACATCGGGTTAATTAACCCGATGTGTACTGTAGCTAGGAGAGCAGGGAGCCAGCGCTAAGCAGTGTGCGCGGCTCCCTGCTCTCTGCACATGTAGCGACGTTATGATCGCTGCTGCGTCGCTGTGTTTGACAACTAAGCAGTGATCATAACAGCGTCATACAAGGTCGCTGTTACGTCACAGAAAATGGTGACGTAACAGCGACGTCGTTGTCCCTGTCGCTATGTGTGAACCCAGCCTTAGAATAGATGGTATAATTAAATTAGATTGTATAGGATCCTGTGTGATTGTTTCTTCATGTACTGTTAATATTGATAGATTGGGGTATTGTGTAATATTTTCTATTGTTATACGTTCATTTTGTGTTTCATTAATTTGCGTTGGTGTATTCATTATAAAATTAGAGGCTTTAATGGTTTCTATATTGTTCATTTCCATATTGGGTGTCGGTGTTTCTTTATTGTTATTATTAGAGTTCCTCTGTGTTATTCCCTTGGATGATCCCATCGAGATTAGTAGAACCAAACATAATGGGTGATTTATTTAGATCATATGAAAAGGATTTTTTATTATTAGTATAGGTCACTGGTTCATTACTATTTGTTTTATTGTTTTTTAATTTTGATCTATGTTGTTCATAATAAACTTTTTGTTTCTCAGATGTCAAATAGTTTATTGATTCTTTACATTTATCTTTTATACATTTATTTGTATTTTTATTATTTTTATTAGATCTAGCTTTGTTTTGATCTTTTTTGGCTTTATTATGATCCATATTGGTGTTCGTGGTTTCTATATTTACTTTTTCTATATTGATGGGGTTAGTTTCAATTTCCATGGTGTCATTATCTTTTTTATTTTCAAGTCTATCCTTTATGCATTTTATGGCTTTTTTCTTGATTATTTATTCTTCATATTTATTCAGTGTGACTTTCATTATCAAATATATTTCTTTATATTATTTATTTCTTTCTCTGAGAATGAATAAAGATCCATATTTTTCTTTTCTATCTCGTTTAGTCTAATATTAACTTCTACATTGATTTCTGTATTATCTGTTTGATTGCCCAGTATATCAGTTATAAGTAATTCCCTATGCGATAATCCATTGTTTTTGAAGAAATCCATGTTTATCCTCTTATTTACAAAACGTGTATATGTGTGTGTCGCCCTGGACAAGCCAGGACGTCACAGGTACTGCAACAACACGCCCCACACCCCGGTTAGGAACACCAGAGTCAGACACAAAATCCTTGTTGCCTCCCTCCAGGGGCTGATTTCCACACCAGGTGGGGTGGAGCCAGGCGGTTGGCCCCACCCACTGAGGAGTTCACAGTCCTGGAGGCGGGAAAGGAAGGGAGTTGAGTTCCGTCAGGGAAAGTGAGAGGAGTAAAGTGGTAAAGGAGCAGACTGACAGTGTCCGGGTACGTGGCCCGGGCACATACAGCAAGGTTGGCAGACGGTGGTGACCGTCTGCAGGCGAGGCCGATTGACGCACAACCGTAAGGACCGGAGTCGGGCGGTGGCCCGCCGATACCGAACCGGGGAGCGAAGAGAAGCCAGCACCATTCGGCAGGGCCTACGGACCCCGACCAGGCTTGGAGTCGCCGTTAAATAAATCAAATCAGTCAGCGACGGGAACCTCCGGGGTTTCCCAGCAACAAAGACCCGACTGAAGGCAACCGCTCAACCGTGAAGGGAAATACAGCTACCGCCACAGCTAGAGTTCCCAGGGCCAGAGCCTATGGGCAAAAAGAGGCTCCTCTGGCAAACACACCGCTGGGGAGCGGGCTACCGGTGGGAAGCAATCGGGGCCGAAAACACAACACAGGTGCAGGGAGTTGACAGTCACCGCCAACCTACCGGGAGTGACCACCACAGCCGCCTGTGGGACCCATCCATCCAGCCGTTTGTTTTACCAGAGTCTCCATGTACGTTACTGGCTGAGTGAGTACCACCGTGCCGTCAGGCACTGCGCTGCCCCCCCCGCGACCCTGCACCTCACCAAACCCTGCCATCCACCTTCCAGTCACCATCACCGGGCCCCGGGACCACCAAATCCCCCTACCCACGGAGGGGAGAGAAACATCTCGGCTGCTCCCTGTCATCGCTCCCGGGATCCCCGTACAGAGCGGTGGTGGTGTTCCCAACCTCACCACACACCGTGGGTGGCGTCACGGATCACATCCCGATCCCCGTACAGAGCGGTGGTGGTGTTCCCAACCTCACCACACACCGTGGGTGGCGTCACGGATCACATCCCCAACTCAAACTGCCCCCCTTTCACTCACGGGCGAGGAGCGCCGCTCGAGTCCCCGGAGCCGGCCCACCGCTCGAGCCACCGAGCAGCAAGCAGCGCCGGACCCGAGCGAGAGCGCAAGCGGCGGCGCCCTCCCCGCCCGCGACAACTTGGCATCACGAACATGATCTTTCCGCTCTGCCGTCTGATAGAGGTGCACCTTGTGTCCCGCCGGAGGTGTCCGGCCGAAAATTTTCAGAAACCGCCATCTTGGGCGCGAAAAGTTCCCCGCTCGAGCGTCTTCCCGAGCAGTGGAGGCGCGAAAGCCGAAGCTCCGCCCCTGAAGAGGAGGTGCCGGAAAGAAACCAAGGGGGGGACGGAAACAAGATGTCTGCGGCCGACGGAGCCGCTGGAGGAGTGGTGGACGTAGCCGTAGGAGTGCCTGCGGATGGGAATGGGCCCAGCCGTACTCCGGCCGCAGGAGCGGCAGGGGCCGCGGCTCCCGCCCTTGCTCAGGTGATGCCGTTCTCCTTGCCCTATGTGCCCGGAGCTACCTGGCTGCTGCAGTACGACGGGAAACCTGACACTTTGCAGGTCTTCCGGAAGAAGCTTAGCCCGCTCCTAGAACTGTACCAACCGACTGATAAGCAGCGTGCAGCGGTAGTGCTGGGGCAGCTAACCGGCGCGGCTGAGCAGGAAACGGAGACCTGGGCCGAGGGAGATCGGTCCTCCGTGGCCGCTATCTTCGAAAAGCTACAGATTGCCTTCGAGACTCGCTCCGGAGCTGAGCTGCGAATGCAGTTTTACCAATGCCGACAGCGGCCTACCGACAGTATTAGAGACTATGCCCTGCGTCTGCAAACTTCTCTCCGTACGCTGAAGCGGGTGGATACCATCAATGATGCTGACAGTAACAAAATGCTGGTAGAGCAGTTCGTGCAGGAGATGAGATCCCCGGAGGACCACAAACAGCTTCGGCTGTGGGCCTTAGAGCACCCTGATGTGGACTTTGCCGTGTTGAAAGAACGTGCCATTAAAGCTCTGCAGCCCCTGACGTCCGGTGTCCCTGGAGCGGCCCCGTGGCCGGCTGAGACGGCTCCCATCGTGGTAGCCCCTTCTCCCGCAGCGTCTGCAAATTCTGGCAGAATAATGGAGGAACTGGCTGCCCAAGTCCGTCGCATGGATGGAGACCTCGCCAAAATCCTCGCCGCACTTCAGCCTCCAACGAGGCCCAGGCCCCTGGGGGGGTACAGCTCGCCGACCGACCAGAAGATGTCCCCTGGATGCAGCGGAGAAGGGCTAATGATCCACGGTATGGACCTCCGATTTGTTACAAGTGCAGAAAGCCCGGCCACTGCTCCCGACGGTGTCCATTAAACGAGCAACCCCTGGGGCCAAGGGCCAATCCTCAGGAGTAGAACCCAGTGGCCCCCCCGACTGGCGCGACCGGTTCATCGGGGCCCGCCCCATCATCCCTCTGGCCGTGGACGGCGTCCCGCTGATGGCGCTCCTAGACACTGGATCTCAGGTAACCACGATGCCATATACACTGTATCAACGGTATTGGGGGGATGATGAACTTGCCCCCCCAGATGGCAGCATGACATTGATTGCCCTTGATGAAACTTTTACTGGATTTCCACTTATTTTATCAAATATCATCTCCACCACACAGGACAAGTTTGCATCTGTTATAGTTTTGGAGAAAATTGTGGTCATTTCATTTATGCGCGAAATGTGTTCAGATTTATTATTATTATTATTATTATTATTTATTTATAGAGCACCATTGATTCCATGGTGCTGTACATGAGAAGGGGGTTACATACAAAATACATATACAAGTTACAGTAGACAGACTAGTACAGAGGGAAGAGGGCCCTACCCTTGCGGGCTTACATTCTATAGGATTATGGGGAGGAGACAATAGGTAGGGTGTAGGTCAGGCGGCAGCTCCGCACGGTGGTCGGGCGGCAGCTCCGCACGGTGGTCGGGCGGCAACGAGTTCATTGTAGATTGTAGGCATTTCTGAACAGGTGGGTTTTCAGGTTCCGTTTGAAGTTTGCAAGGGTAGGGGATAGTCTGACGTGTTGAGGCTGCGAGTTCCAGGAGACTGGGGATGCTCGGGAGAAGTCTTGGAGTCGGTTGCGTGAGGAGCGAATGAGAGAGGAGGAGAGAAGGAGATCTTGGGAGGACCGGAGGTGACGTGTTGGAGTGTAGTGGGAGAGTAGTTCGGAGATGTACGGAGGGGAAAGATTATGCACAGCTTTGTAGGTCAGTGTTAGTAGTTTGAATTGGATACGGTGGAAGATTGGAAGCCAGTGGAGGGACATGCAGAGGGGAGAAGCGGGGTGGTATTGAGGAGAGAGGTGGATCAGTCGGGCAGCAGAGTTAAGGATGGACTGGAGAGGGGCGAGCGTGTTGGCAGGGAGGACACAGAGGAGGATGTTACAGTAGTCGAGGCGGGAGATTATGAGGGCATGCACTAGTGTGACGCCCTGGGCAAGCCAGGGGTCACAGGTCACAACACCACCACACTTGTTGCCTTCCTCCAGGGGCTGATGTCCACACAAGGGGGTGGGACAGGTGGTTGGCTCCGCCCACCGAGGAGTTCACAGCCCTGGAGGCGGGAGAACCAGGCAGTTGAAGCCGAGCTGAGGGCTAGAGTGAAGTGAAGGAAGTGAAAGTAGAAGGAGGTTAAGTGAGCTCAGGGGAAAGCTTGAGTGTAGAGCTCAGAGTAGTTCAGCCAGGGAGAGCTGAAGTGAAAGTTGAGTAAAGCCTGAAGCTGGTCCGGGTGAGTGCCCCGGACCGAGACAGCAAGGTCAGCAGACGGCGGTGATTGTCTGGAGTGGGACTGCTCGGAGGTTGCTGGAAGGACCGCGGACGGGTGGTGACCCGGCGGTACCGGAGCAGTATACAAAGGACAGTCAGCACCAGGGCAGGGGCCTCTCGGATCCCGGCAAGGCTAGGAGTCGCCATAATTTGCCAAATCTGTCAGTGAAGGGGACCTCTGTCTCCTAACAACCAAGTCCCGACTGAAGGCAACAGCCCGACCATTGAGGGGAGACACCGCCACCGCCAGGGCACCAGTTTCCCAGGGCCAGTGCCTGCGGGCAAGAGTAGGGCTCCTTCGGCCCAGATTGAAGCCGAGGAGTGGGTAACCGGTGGGGACCCATCGCTACCAACAAAGAAACATTAGGTGCAAGGAAGAGTGACCGTCACCGTCAACTACTGGGGAAAGCAAGTGCAGCCGTCCGTGGGAACCGTCTTTACAGCCGTGTGTTTTACCGAGAACTGTGTCATCGTCTCAGGCTGAGTGAGTACCACAGTGCCGCAAGGCACAGTGCTGCCCCCCGCGTCCCTGCACCCCAGCAAGCCCTGCATCACCCATCTCATCTCTGGGCCCCGGGACAACTACCCCCCTACCCACGGAGGGGAGAACCAACAACTTTGCTGCTCCCTGCCATCAGTCCCCGGGATCCCCATACAGAGCAGCAGTGGTGTTAACAAATCACCACAACCGTGGGTGGCGTCACGGACAATAAACTATCCCAAAACACCAAATCCCCTTTTCACTCACGGGCGAGGAGCGCCGCTCGAGTCCCTGGGATCCGGCCTGTCGCTGGCCTGTCGCTCGAGCCACCGAGCAGCAGTAGCAGCGGCCGGACCCGAGCAGTGGGAGAGCGCCACGTCATCCTCCTCCGCCCGCGACACTAGCATTTTAGTAGATTGCAAATTGAGGAAAGGGCGGATTCTGGAAATATTTTTGAGTTGAAGACGGCAGGAGGTGGTGAGGGATTGGATGTGTGGTATGAAGGATAAGGCAGAGTCAAAGGTCACTCCGAGGCAGCAAACTTTGGGTACTGGCGAGAGCATGGTGTTATTTATTGTAATAGATAGATCAGGTGGAGAGTGTAGGTGAGACGGAGGAAAGATGATTAGTTCAGTTTTGGCCACATTGAGCTTTAGGAAGCGAGAGGAGAAGAAGGAGGATATAGCAGATAGACATTTCGGGATTTTGGACAGCAGAGATGTGGCATCTGGGCCAGAGAGGTAGATCTGGGTGTCGTCGGCATATAGGTGGTATTGGAAGCCATGGGAGTTTATGAGTTGTCCCAGGCCAAATGTGTAGATAGAGAAAAGTAAGGGTCCTAGGACAGAGCCTTGAGGGACGCCAACAGAGAGATGGTGGGATGAAGAGGTTGTGTGAGAGTGGGAGACACTGAAAGTGCGATTTGAGAGGTATGAAGAGATCCAAGAGAGGGCAAGGTCTCTGACACCAAGGGAAGAGAGGGTCTGTAATAGGAGGGAGTGGTCAACGGTATTGAAGGCTGAGGACAGGTCTAGAAGTAGGAGTATAGAGAAGTGCTTGTTCGCTTTGGCAGTAAGCAAGTCATTTGTGATTTTAGTCAGGGCAGTTTCGGTAGAATGATGTGGACGGAAGGCGGACTGTAGGTTGTCAAAGAGAGAGTTAGAGGAGAGGTGGGAGGAAAGTTCAGCATGGACATGCTGTTCCAGGAGTTTTAAGGCAAGTGGGAGTAGTGATATGGGGCGATAGCTGGTAGTAGAGGTTGGATCAAGGGAAGGTTTCTTTAGGATAGGTGTGACTGTTGCATGTTTAAAGACAGAGGGGAAGGTTCCAGTCGTTAAAGATAGGTTGAAGAGATGGGTTAAGGCTGGAATAAGGATGGTGGTGAGGTTGGGAAGGAGGTGGGATGGCATGGGGTCAAGTGCGCAGGTGGTGAGGTGCGCTTTTGAGAGAAGACGTGCAAGCTCTCCTTCGGTGATGGTGGGGAGGAAGTTTATGGGAGAGGGGCAGTGGTCAGTTACATGAAGGGGTTGTGGTGGCTGAGCAGAGAAGACTTGTCTTATTAGGTCGATTTTTTCTTGGAAATAGGTGGCAAAGTCTTCTGCAGAAATGAGGGAGGTTGGAGGGGGCAGTGGTGGGCGAAGGAGGGAGGTAAAAGTGTTGAGGTTGTGTGTTAGAGAGGATATGAGGTTTCTGAAGTAATCGTGTTTAGCGGAGGTGAGGACTGAACGAAATGTGTGAATTGCATTTTTGAATGTGGTGAAGTCTTCCTGGGAGTGCGTTTTCTTCCACCGCCGCTCTGCAGCCCTAGACCTTTGCCGAAGTATTTTAGTGAGGCTGTTGTGCCAGGGCTGTCTATTGATTCGTCTCACTCTGCCATGCACAAGGGGAGCGACTGAATCAATAGCTGATGTGAGGGTGGTGTTGTAGAAAGTGGTGGCACTGTCTGTCGTGGAGGGACGATATGGAGGACAGTGGGAGGATAGAGTCGGCGAGGGTGTGCATGTTGAGGTGTGCAAGGTGCTGGACAGGGGGGGGTAGGTGAGGAGGACAGGGCTGAAAAGGTCAGAAGATGGTGGTCAGATAGGGGGAGGGGGGAAGTTGTGAGGTCAGAAAGGGGACAGAGGCGGGTGAAGATAAGGTCTAGTGTGTGTCCATCTTTGTGGGTGGCAGAGGTAGACCACTGAGTTAAGCCAAAAGATGAAGCAAGGGAGAGGAGTTTGGAAGCAGCTGACTGGCGGGTGTCAGTGGGGATGTTGAAGTCACCCATGATGATGGTGGGAATGTCAGCAGAGAGGAAGTGTAGAAGCCAGGCAGAGAAGTGGTCGAGGAAGGCAGTGGTAGCGCCCGGGGGTCTGTATATGACAGCCACTTGGAAGTTGGAGGGAGAATAGCTGCGGACAGAGTGCACTTCAAAGGAAGGCAGGACAAGGGAGGGTAGAGGTGGGATTGTGGTGAAGCTGTAGTTGTTAGAAAGAAGGAGGCCCACTCCTCCACCTTGTCTATTGCCAGGGCGAGGAGTGTGGGAGAAGTGCAGGCCACCGTAGCATAGTGCAGCTGGGGAGGCAGAGTTGGATGGTGTCAGCCATGTTTCGGTGATGCCCAGAAAGGATAGATTGCTGGAGGTAAAGAGGTCGTGAATGATGTGCAGTTTATTACACACTGAACGGGCGTTCCAAAGCGCTCCTGAGAGAGGGGGCGGCGGAGTTGGTGAGAGGGGAATAGTTTTTATGTTGGATAGATTGCGGTAGTTACTATTATGTGGAGAGTGGTAGGTGGGTGATAAAGAGGGGTGTTCGATCCGTGGGGGGCCAGGATTGGGGGCTATGTCACCAGCAGTGAGAAGGAGTAGAGAAAGGGAGAGCAGGTGGGAGAAGGAGAGTGGACGGCATGATCTGCGTGATATTAGGAGCGATCTGAGGTTCAGGAGTAGGTCAGCAGATGAGGACAGATGAGGAGGCAGGAGGGAGGGGGAGATGAATATTTGTTTAGAGGGTGCTGGGGTGTGGGGATAGCGAAGGAGAGTGAGGAGGAGAGGGGCAAGGACTGTGAGGGCATAGGTGAACATGGTGGGTGTAAGAATGTGATTTAACAAATAAGTTGTGTCAGTGGCAAACTTAGTTAGAAAGAGCTGAAGTTTACCTTCTGGTCACGTGTGGTTCATTTCTGGTATATTTCTGACACTTATGAGGCACGCACACAGACCACGGTCATAGACCTAGTGCAGTACTTCTATACATGTCTCATTGACCCAGATGAACATCAGCTGACCAGCAGGGGTGAGGCACATGAAAGAATTACAAACAGGTAGGAACCACTCAAAGAAGAAAAAGGAAAAAAAAATAAAATACAGACAGGATTTAACTAATTATACAACAGGAAAACAGCAGTTTAGCATACCAAAAGCAAAGGGACTTTAAATGTATATGCAGGTGAGGAGATTAAAGTCAAAGCAGGAAATGGGGACAGTGTTGCGGATGTATGTAAAGTGCTATGAAAATAGCGCTATATAAAGGAATATGTATTAAGTATATTCTTTTTTTAAAAAGTGTAATCATGCTACTGTAGCAATTATTGTTTCAAAGTAAAACAAATTGCTTTTAAAAGGACATGCATCAGTCTGACGTCTATTGGAGCCATGTACGTTGTGGCATCATAGAAAACATACTGCGGAATATGCAGACCACGAATCCAAAACGTAGCTTACCCTCCTCCCTCCCCCTCCCCCTTTCCAATAACTAGGCGTAGTGCATAGAGAGAGGTAAGGCAAATGGTGACTACTACAGAAATAAATTTAAAGATTAAATGTTTATTAATTAACACACAAACACATAAGTGAATAAAAGGAGGACACCGCACACTGGGGGGACACTAACGTCAGCTAGAATCAGGTTATTCAGTGTCCCTCCATTCTGCAGTACCCTCCTTTTTATTCACTTATGCAGAGGCGGACTGGCCCACCAGGAGGTCGGGAGAACCCCCGGTGGGCCCCTGCTATTGATAACCACGCCCCCTAGGAACCCGCCCCCTACCCCCCCTGGGCCCCTATGGATATGTGAGAGAGGCCCCCCCGGCCGGTAATTTCACTAATCATATCGGCACATTGCCGATATGATTAGTGACAATCCCATTCCCTCTGCAGCGGCAAGCAGGAAGAGCGATCTGCCTGCTCTGCCTGCTGTCACTGTCAGTGCCGCGCAGCTCTGACTCAACTGCGCAGCCAGCGACACTGCAGGAGGAGGCAGTCTCAGAGTGATGACTGCTTCCTTCCTGTGCAGGTGCTGGCAGCATCGTGCTGTGGAGGATGGACCCGGCGTCGCCCCAGGCCAGGCTGCAGGAGCAGCAGCACGTGAGTATGGCACCCAGCCTTTCAATCGTAAACTTTAGTGATCGTACAAGTTCTGTACGATCACTGAAGTTTTCGCAGTTGCAGGACCTTTAGTGACATCACATGTGTCATGTGACTCACCAAAGGTCCTAGAGCTGCACTGCAGGAGTCCCCAGGCCTGCACCAACCGCGCCGGTATTCAGATGTATGCGCGTCTTTCAGGTGCGCATAGGGTAAGTTCACACTGTTTTTCGCGACGTTTTTGCGCGTTTTTGCTCAGAAAACTGCATGAATTTGCTTCCCCAGCAAAGTCTGAGTTTTAATTTTTCCTGTCCGCACACAGCGGTTTTTTTTAGCTGCGTTTTTGTGGTGCCCACAAAAACGCAGCATGTCAATTATTTTTGCGTTTTTCACTGAGTTTTCTACACATTGAGTTCAATGAGATGTTCAAAAACGCAATGAAAACCGCAAATTGCAAATATAGCTACTTTTTTATGACTAAAAACGCAGCTATAAACGCAAGGGGTGGGTAGTAAAGTGACATGTACAGGAAGAGGATTCCTTCTGTCAGTAAGCACAGAAGCGTGAATCCTCCCGGTACCGCCACCGCTGCTTCCATTTCCCGCCCGGTGTCATCTCCGCTCCCATGCGGCTGCTAAATCAAAAGTGAACAGTAGAAAAATCTCATACTCACCTGTCTGCAGACTCCCAGGGCCATGTCCCTCCAAGCTCCTCTCCCGGTACCGCCACCCCTGCTCCGGCTGTGTGCCGGCTCCCAGGCATGTACGATAGCTGCAGGACCTGGCGGTGATCACCTCATGCGGTCACCTGACACATCAGCTGATCGTAAGTCTTGCGGTGACGCCGGATTTTACCGCCCGGCCGGCTATCAGCTGATGCCGTTAGGAGGCTTCATCAGCTGATTACCGGCAGCTCCTGCAGCGGTCGGACGGGAGTCAGCACGGACGTGTGTAGTTATTTATTTATTTTTTTTGCACTGATGCATCAGCCTAGACTGTACAGTGAGCGAGCGCCGAGTGACTGATTCCCTGGCGCTTGCAGTCAGTTCATGACAACTGCAGACAGGCCGGGGTGATCTCCGGAGTTCAGGTGAGAGCACCGGAGATTAGCCCGGGATGTCTGCAGTTGTCATGAACTGAACCGCAAGTGCCGCAGTCACTCGGCGCTCGCTGTAAAGTCCAGGCTGCATGCCGGAGCTCAGATGAGAGCTCCGTAATGCAGTGCAGGTACCTGAATCCAGGCCTGGCAT
This sequence comes from Anomaloglossus baeobatrachus, assembly GCF_048569485.1. Classification (NCBI taxonomy): domain Eukaryota; kingdom Metazoa; phylum Chordata; class Amphibia; order Anura; family Aromobatidae; genus Anomaloglossus; species Anomaloglossus baeobatrachus. The sequence goes on along the minus strand of NW_027445191.1, from coordinate 71,834 downwards.
TACTGGAGTTTCCTCCGGTAGCCAGTCTGACGCTGCACTGAAGTGTGTAGTTTGTTGTTTTTGTTTTTGCACTGATGCATCAGCTGATTGTATAAAAGCCGTTTATACAATCAGCTGCTGTGTCATATGATTCAGGCCTTGAACCTGACACATCATCTGATCGCTTTGCCTTCCAGCAAACCGATCAGATGATATTGGATCCGGATTGGATGGCGCGGGACCCTTGACCCAGGATTACTGCGGAGGGGGGTTCTTTATTTCAATAAAGATGGAGTCACTAATTGTATTGTGTTTTATTTCTAATAAAAATATTTTTCTGTGTGTTGTGTTTATTTTTTATCTTTACTAGAAATTTATGGTGGCCATTTCTAATATTGGCGTGACACCATGAATTTCGGGCTTGGGGCCAGCTGGTAATACACAGCTAGCCCTAACCCATTATTACCCAGCGAGCCACCCGGCATCAGGGCAGCTGGAAGATTTGGATACAGCGCCAGAAGATGGCGTTTCTATGAAAGCGCCATTTTCTGGGGTGGCTGCGGACTGCAATTCGCAGTGGCGGTGCCCAGAAAGCTTGGGCACCCTGCATTGCGGATTCCAATCCCCAGCTGCCTAGTTGCACCTGGCTGGACACAAAAATTGGACGAAGTCCACGTCATTTTTATTTTATTATTTCATGAAATTCATGAAATAATTTAAAAAAAAAAAAAAAGGGCTTACCTATATTTTTGGTTCCCAGCCGGGTACAAATAGGCAGCTGGGGGTTGGAGGCAGCCCATACCTGCCTGCTGTACCTGGCTAGCATACAAAAATATGGCGAAGCCCACGTCATTTTTTTGGGGGGCAAAGAAATCCTGCATACAGTCCTGGAAGGAGGATGCTGAGCCTTGTAGTTCTGCAGCTGCTGTCTGCTCTCCTGCATCCACTAGTGGATGGAGTAAGCTGAGCCTTGTAGGTCTGCTCCCCCTGACTCTCCCTCCAGCATACAGTTCTGGATGGAGCATGCTGAGCCTTGTAGTTCTGCAGCTGTCTGCTCTCCTGCATACACTAGTGGAGAATGAAGAACATATTGAAGAAGGAAATAACATCAGACCTTTTTTTCTTTTTTTTTTTCAACAATCTTTAATGGCAATGTTCACTGATAAAAAACGCATAAAAATGCAGTGAGCAAAAACACAGCAAAAAACACACCAAAACGTGGTAAAAACGCATGCGTTTTTGCGTCGTTCTTTTGCCGTTGGTGCGTTTTTGTGCGTTTTTTGCTGCAAAAAAAGTAGCGTCAAAAAGACGCAGTGTGTGAAAGCCGTAGGCTGCTTTCACACTACGTTTTTTTAACATGCGTCATGAACTTTTTTTAACGCAAAAACGGATCCAGTGCAAATGCGTTTTCATTTCAAAGCATTTGCAATGGACTCGCGTCAACATGTGTTCACGTGCGTTATAGTAAGGATCCAGCGAGTTGCAGTTTTTTAACTTTTTTCAAAAACGCTACTTGTAGCGTTTTTGAGCTGCGTCCAAATACTGCAAATTGCTGGATCCTGACTAAACAGCACACAAACGCATGTGAACGCTTGCATGCTGATAGACAGAATCTTGCTTGCAAAACTGAGCATGCCCAGAAACCAGCCTTGCATGATCAGTCTCTCTCTCCCCCTCCCTCTCTCCCCCTCCCTCTCTCTCCTCTCTCCCCGCCTGAGAGCGGAGGACGCTCGTAACCAAGGTAAATATCGGGTAACCGCGGGCTTAGTTACCCGATGTTTGGTTACGTGTGCAGGGAGCAGGCAGCCCTGCTCCTAGCAGCTGCAGACGCTCCTAACCAAGGTAAATATCGAATATCCAAGCAAGTTACCCGATGTTTACCTTGGTTACGTGTGCAGGGAGCAGGCAGCCCTGCTCCTAGCAGCTGCAGACGCTCGTAACCAAGGTAAATATCTGGTATCCAAGCAAGTTACCCGATGTTTACCTTGGTTACGAGCCTCCGCAGCTGTCAGATGTTGGCTCTCAGTCTTTCACGTTCAGTTCCCCTCACTCTCGATCACATGACTCCAATGCCTGCCCATAAACTTAAAGTGACTGGATCCTGCAAAATAAAACATGCGTTTGCATGCGTTTTTCTTTGCAAAAACAGGATCCGCTTTTGCAGCAAAAAAACATTCATGACGCATGCTAAAAAAACGTAGTGTGAAAGCAGCCTTACATTTGTACAGTGCGGCCGGTGATAGGAGGCAGAGCAGCGCTGCTCAGCCCGACACCGCGACGTACCGTCATCGCCGGGGCTGCAGAGGAGCACGCCTCAGTCCTGCACCGACATCATCATCACCGGGGCCACAGCTGCAGGAATGAAGAGGAGGACGCGCAGGCACAGGTAAGTGCTCCAGAGGAGCCGAAGATGTACTTTTATATGGGGGGCTGCGGGTGGGGGAGGAGCAGTGTTATTTTACAAGGGGCATTAAGAAGCGGTAGGGGACTTTATGGAGCATATTATGGGTCAGTGGGGGACATAATAGGGCAATGAGGGACACTATAGAGCAGTGGGGAACATAATAGGGCAGTGGGGGGCATTATAGGGCAGTGGGGGACACTATAGAGCAGTGGGGAACATAATAGGGCAGTAGGGGGCATTATAGGGGAGTGGGGGGCATTATAGGGGAGTGGGGGGCATTATAGGGGAGTGGGGGACATTATAGGGGAGTGGGGGACATTATAGGGCAGTGGGAGACATTATAGAGCAGTGGGGGACATTATAGAACAGTGGGGGACATAGGGCAGTGGGGGACACTATAAAGCAGTGGGGGACATAATAGGGCAATGAGGGACACTATAGAGCAGTGGGGGAACATAATAGGGCAGTGGGGAACATAATAGGGCAGTGGGGAACATAATAGGGCAGTGGGGAACATAATAGGGCAGTAGGGGACGTTATAGGGCAGTGGGGGACGTTATAGGGCAGTGGGGGACATTATAAGGCAGTGGAAGGACATTATAGGGCAGTGGGGAATATAATAGGGCAGTGGGGAACATAATAGGGCAGTGGGGAACATAATAGGGCAGTAGGGGACGTTATAGGGCAGTGGGGGACATTATAAGGCAGTGGAAGGACATTATAGGGCAGTGGGGGACATTATAAGGCAGTGGGGGACATTATAGGGTAATGGGGGGCCATTATGAAGCAAATTGGGACATCATAGGGCAATGGGGGACATTATGAGGCATCAAGGATTGTGGAGGCAGAATAGTATAATGAGGAGGGTGGGAATTTATACAGGGATGTAGTTGGGGGCGATATTATAGAAATGGCAAATTTTTGGGGGACATTTTGGAAAGGGGCACTTTGTGGGGCTATTTTGGAGAGGAGCAGTGTGTGGGTATATTTTGTGCAGGAAGCAATTAACAACCCCTTCTGATTCCACTTGTTTCCCCAGACATTATTAAATAAAAGGGGCCAGAATGAGGGACATACATTACTGGTTTATGGTGGCACTTGGGGCATAATTACTGTAGGGGCAAATTAGGGGACATTATTACTGATGAAATATAAGTTAATTTTGAGGATACTGTCTCCAATGGGGGAACAAGAGTCTGACGTGGTGTAGAAATTGGGGAAATAGTGATGAATGTGCTCTGGGAGTGATTGGCTATAGGTGACTTATTTTCTGTAGAGTCGTGTCATGGCAGGAAGAAGTGATGGCGGTCAGCACCGGATGAAGAGGAAAAGCGAAGATGAATAAAGTCAGCTAGAGACGTCACTGGTAAGTCAGTGTGTTACATGAACACACGCACTATACTGTACACTGTATACAGAGCTCCTGTGTATAATGTCACTGGTGAGCACTGTATTACCTATACACTATATACAGAGCTCATGTGCATTATGGCACTGATGATAATATTAGTGTTATTAGCATTGTAGCTTTTATTCATGATCATTATAATAGTATTATATGTCCTTGTGTGGTAGTAATATGTCGTCTGGTCATGTTATACTGATATTTGTCTCATGTGTGGTATTATTTGGTCATTATGTGGTGTGGTCATAGTGTCACGGTATTTCTCCCTTGTATGTGGTTGTATTCGGTCACTATGTGGTCTGATTATGGTGTGGCGGTATTACTTTCTTGTATGTAGTTATAGTCGGTCATTATGTGATGTGGTTATAGTGTTTCGGTATTTCTCCCTTGTATGTGGTAATATTCGGTTACTGTGTGGTCTAATTATGATGTGGTGGTATTACTCTCTGGTATGTGGTTGTTTTTGATCACTATGTGTTGGTAGTATGTTATCTGGTCATAGTGTCGCGGTATTTCTCCCTTGCATGCGGTATTATTCGGTCACTTTGTGGTCTGGTCACGGTGTGGTGGTATTTCTCTTTCTTTCTTTTATTTCTTGTATGTGGCTGTATTTGGTCACTGTTTGGTGGTAATATGTTGTCTGATCACTGTGTGGCGGTATTTATCCCTTTGTATGGGTTGTATTCGGTTACTATGTGGTGGTAATATGTGGTCTGGTCACGGTGGGGTTGTATTTTCCCCTTGTATATAGTATTATTGATTTTGGTATAGTGGATTGTGTTCTGTATGGAGGTCACAGTTTCTCTCTCTAAGGGGGAGATTATTTCCAGTAGAAATTAAATACTTAAACATTTAACCCCTCCCTGTCCTGTGACTATTACACTGCAGTAAATATGCACTTACAGAGATTCTCCAGTGAAAACAAGTATACACCTTTACTAAGGCCACGTGCACATGTTGAGTATTCAGTGAGTTTTTCTACCTCAGTATTTGAAGCCAAAACCAGGAGCAGTAAAATCAGAGAAAAAGTGTAATAGAAACACGGGCACCACTTCTGTATTTATCACCCACTCCTGGATTTGGCTACAAATACTGATGTAAGACACTGACAAAATACTGAAAGTGTGAATGTGGCCTCAGGATAAGTGATAACTTATTCATTTGTGTGGACCGATTGCTGGGACCTGCACCGATCGTGCAACTTTTATCCCACATTACACTGGAGCTCGTGTCCGACTCGACCCCTGATCCATTCATTCCCTCAGTGGCTGCGAGCGCTGCGCTTGTTACGCTTGTCTGGCAGCTCCACAGAGGATGAATGGAGCTGCGGTCACACATCCCACCCCACAGAGGATGAATGGAGCTGCGGTCACACATCCCATCCCACAGAGGATGAATGGAGCTGCAGTCACACATCCCACCCCACAGAGGATGAATGGAGCTGCGGTCACAGATCCCACCCCACAGAGAATGAATGGAGCTGCGGTCACACATCCCACCCCACAGAGGATGAATGGAGCTGCGGTCACACATCTCACCCCACAGAGGATGAATGGAGCTGCGGCCACACATCCCACCCCACAGAGGATGAATGGAGCTGCGGTCACACATCTCACCCCACAGAGGATGAATGGAGCTGCGGTCACACATCCCACCCCACAGAGGATGAATGGAGCTGCGGTCACACATCTCACCCCACAGAGGATGAATGGAGCTGCGGTCACACATCTCACCCCACAGAGGATGAATGGAGCTGCGGTCACACATCCCACCCCACAGAGGATGAATGGAGCTGCGGTCACACATCCCACCCCACAGAGGATGAATGGAGCTGCGGTCACACATCCCACCCCACAGAGGATGAATGGAGCTGCGGTCACACATCTCACCCCACAGAGGATGAATGGTGCTGCGGTCACACATCTCACCCCACAGAGGATGAATGGAGCTGCGGTCACACATCCCACCCCACAGAGGATGAATGGAGCTGCGGTCACACATCCCATCTGCTGCTGCAAAAAGTTCCCCAATCTTCCGATTGGTGCGTTTTCCACTGGTCTGGTTCTACCGATCAATAAGTTATCACCAACCGACACTGTGGATCAGTGATAACTTGTTTTCACCAAAGACCCCATTACTGCAAACTACTATAATTGTACATCCCAATTATGGTGCACAATATAGATGTGCAGGAGCTGCCTGTGTATACAGTCAAAGCAACACAATAATGGGGATAACACTAATGGGTGTTTATATTTAGCTGTAGGGTGGGCCTCTGGAGTCAATTCCCCTGGTGGGCCCCAGACACCCCAGTCCGCCCCTGCACTTATGTATTTGTTTGTGTTTACTAATAAACATTTAATCTTTAAATCTTTTCTTTCTTTTTTTTTGTCACTATTTGCCTTACCTCTATGCACTATGCCCAGTCATTGCGAGGTGGGGGGGGGAAGGGGGGTAGCTACTTTTTGGATTATTGCATGTTCAGGTGACTTGTATATTAAGGACTTTAATTTAATAAAAAATAAAAAAAAACCACGTCCGATCACTAGTCTGTTGCTGATATTCCATGGCTTTTCTGCTCTCCCCTAAAATAATAGATGTTTCTCTCTCTCCCTATGTTTGTGTGTAGGGAGAGAGCTTGTCAGGATAGTCTATCAGGGTAGAGAGAATTAATCACACAAACTCTGTTAATGGTATACAGATTTAAAAAAGCTCAAAGAAGTCAAAGAATTAATAAAAATTTTTTTTCCTTTATTGAAATATCTTCTCTTTTATAAAAAAAAATATATATATATAATTCCACAATATAGTACCCAAGGACAGGATAGTGAAGGTCATAGAGTAATTATCCCACACCAGCATATGGATTCAAGACATTAACATATCATAACACCTTACAATTAATTATACATGTATTAAGCTGCAGTGAAAATTTAATATTATCTCTCCTTTTTTTTAAAAAATTATTTAGTGATAATAATCACAGCAGCATACCATGTGGCATAAAAAGTGCATAAATTGACATTTGGTACAGAATCGTTAATCATTATATGTTTAAAATAGTGCTGTAGGATTTATCAGTTCCTCATAAAATATAAAATATCATATAAATAACGATTCCTCCCTGTGACAATTCTAAATCACAAAAATCAATTGAAAAAATGCAGAGTATTATGTATTAAATACCACATGCTAGTACGGGACTCCTGGTCATTAAGTTCGTTCCCTGTTCTGTGGACGTGTGGCAAAACATTACTATATTTCAACTTACAAAGTGACAAGCAAAATAGCTTGAATAAAGGTAATGAATCCACAAATCCACCGCAGAGAAAAAAAAACTGTTCATGCGTTACCTTATTAGAGACCTGAAATCCCCACGCCCCCTGAAGAAGAAACGGCGAAACATGTGTTGGGGTTGCAGGACGTGGATTTCAGGTCTCTAATAAGGTAACGCATGAACAGTTTTTTTTTTTTTCTCTGCGGTTTTCAATTGATTTTTGTGATTAATTCTGGTATAGAAGCTTTACCACTCAGGTGGGGAAGTGTGTTATAATAGGCAAGATTTTGTGAGTTACAGGGTAGAGAGAAGTCTGGGACCAGCCTCAGAATAGTGGTCCAAGGGCAGAATATCTGACTAAAACATACACTAATGCAGTATGTCAGCCAGTGACTGATTCATGTCCGCTGTGAGGAAGAGTGAATCTAATGACTGGGTCCTTTAAGCAATTTCTGTACTTTGATATTTGTGGGATTCCTCTTGATCAGTCACACATTTACATTTAGTGAGGCGAAACACTTATTACTGCACTTCTTCAATGTTTAACCCTCCGTCACATACAATATTGGTTCTAACGAGTTCACATACAATGTGACTGTCAGGCGCAGGCTAGAAAAATACCTATAATATCTAATGTTTGCAATTTCAGTGCTCTAAAAGTGATCAGTGACCTTCATAGGGATGTAATAAGAGACTACACATAATCAGGTGCAAAAAAACAAACATTTACTTAACCTAAAACTAATAACTCTGAAATACAAACATTTCAAAACTCCCGCCAAATAGTCCCCAGTTCGACTCTGTCAAAAAACTCTACAAAGAAAATTTATGGAAACCAACTTAATTTTAAGGTACTTTAAGTACTATTAAACACATATTCAATCAGAATTAGATCCTGAAGTTTCCCCAGAAAAATTACACTTGCAGAGCATGTGATGAATAAAAACATAAAATACCAACCTTATTGAGTGTGACGTGTTCACATACAATGAGCCTGAGAGATTAGCGCAGTTATATCTGTCCTCCTGAAGCTCTGCAATCCAACTGTGGTATGAGGTTTCACAGAGCTGCTAGAGACAGGAGACTACCTGGAGGGAGGGGATTTCCTCACAATCTGGTGAGGAGGGAGAAATGAAAGTAAAAGAGATGTGCCTGTCAGGCCTATTGTATGTGACAGAGGGTTAATGCTAAGTGGTTGCTGCTCAGTGTAGCTAGAAAGTGAAAATTGTAAAATGTTGCCACTTGCACAAAAAGATTACACGTAGATCCAGACCAGTGTTGTATTAACCACAACAGAAGTAAGGCCATACTAAATTCCTATAAACTGAGGATACACCATATAATGTTCCCCAGATGAGTACAAACGTTAAAAACACAGGAGAACAAAAAGATTCTGTACCAAAAAGAATAACGAAAACTGGTATATATCAAAAAATCTTTTATTAACAAAATACAAGAATTGCACATATGGTTCAGAATGGGGAAAGAAGGATTGGTACAAGTAACCCATGCAAGAGAACAGGGAATAAAAATTCAAGTATATTTATACACCCCCTGCATCCAAATAAACTCAAAATATGATGTTATAAAACAGACCTATGTACATAAGTAGTGTGCATTACACATGATCCATCAAAAGTAATCTGACAGGTGCCCCGCCCCTATCAAAATGTGTCAAAGTTGTGCTGTAGCACGCCCCTTATCTATCAAAGTGTATCAAAATGTGTTTTCTTTTATTGATTCGTGATATATTTATTGGATTTTGATAAATCTTGGTGTTGTAATTCACAATCTATATTCGTGATATATTTATTGGCTTTTGATAAATCTTGGTGGTGTAATTCACACTCTATAATATTAGTTCATAGGACTGATATTATAGAGTGTGTATTACAGCTTACAATTAACACCAGCAGTTGAATAGACGGTGTAGAGAACTGCTTATAAAGCGCTTTTCTACATTTGGGCTTAAAAGTTTCAAATAGCATATTCTTTAGAAACTACAGTGCTGAGCATAGGATCGTGTGTCACTCTGATTAAGTCCCTTTATCTTGCGTGTGCCCACATCTAGCAAAAATGTGAATGACCATACATTAGTGTGTGAGTTTGATTAACTGCTTTTAGCCTGTGTGATGACCACAACTAACAAGAAATGATAAGCCTGAAATGCTGTCCATGGCTGTGTCCAGAGATTACATGTCACAATTAACAGGGTCAGAAACTGCAGTGTGTGCAAAGAGGAAAAACAGGATAGCATACACACTATTAGTTAATAGAATATTGCTATTATATCCTATTAGAGTTGTATTTAACTCTACTAGTGTATTTCACAATGTATAATATGTCAGGATTTTTTGAAACAGTAATCTGTAATGCGTCATGACATGTGTTCTCTTTTATTGCCAGTGATATATTTATTGTTTTATATCAAAACTCTGCTAGCGTAATTGAGCCTGTATAATATTAGTTACTATAATAATATTATTCTGCTACTGATATATTTATTGTTTCAATATCAAAACGCTGCTAGTGTAATTGAGCTTGTATAATATTAGTTACTATAATAATATTATTCTGCTAGTGTAATATTAGCTAATATAATATTATCTACTATCATTCAAGTGTGTATTTGATTTTGATTGGGTATATTATGTACATGCTCAATCCCACTATTACCTGACCTGGACTATTAATCATGTTTTATAAGTCACCGAGTATAAAGTTATACTGTTTGTATAAAAGACAGACACATTAAAAGTTTAAAAAGTTTATTGAGACCAAAAAGCAATTACATTTTAGATAAAAACCAAATACATTTTCAATGGCTCAGTCACAGAACAATCTGATACATTTACAGAATATCATGAGAGCATTAGAACACATCATTTATGCTTATAGGGTCAAATATCATCTTCTGTAAAGCTATATTGCTGACCATACAATACTGTGCCAGGCTGCTTAACTAGCTTAATTTTGCTTACATACAAATGACCATACAGCTGTGTTGAGAGATACCATACTACAGGCTCATCAATGGTTGCAAAGAGCTATGCAAAACTGCTTATGTAGACAAATTGAAAAGTCAGTGTGATTAGATAATTTAGCTTTTACAAAAGCAGATACTATACGGTCATTACTGTTTGAATCAGTAGTAAAGCATTGTAATATTTTATCGAATGATTTACCCCGTGCTAAATGGTACAAAATGTAAACGCAGTACTGCCCGCAAACACGTGAATATGTTGATTGTAATTTATTATTTTGATAACAATATAGTTCAGCGTTTCTGTTTAAGAAGCTTACAAACTCAGCAGGAAAAATTATGGAACAAGGCGGGTAGCCATAACTATCAAAGAATATTGCCTTCTTATCATCGCAGAGTACAATTAATATCCAATGACGGCCGCTTTGACTGGCGGTGTCTGTGTTCACGATGTAAGCAGCGGGTCTCTGATTCACTCTATATGACGGTAGCAAATCACACGGAAACACACCAGCAAATATACGTTCTGTATAACGATCGGACTTCAGCAGATTTGTGAGTTGCAGGGTATTCATAATTAGATATAATCAAATAATACTTCTCTTCTGTTGTTGATTTCAAGTATAGTTGAGCTGAGAGCATATACGATCATATTTACAGTATGTGGTGTAGCTACCGCAAATCGCACTTCAGCGCGTAGGTTACCGGTTTTCACAAGCGAGAAATGACCACCGGGCTCTTGATCGGGGGATAAATCAAACGCAAATAATGTGAATCCATCCATAAATTCTTCACGGTCTATTGCCAAAGCAGAATCGGACCTTTGTTTCCCAGAAATCTGGGCTAACGACATAAACTCTCGAACGGCTAAATCAACATTGAAATTAGGTTGGTATGGCCGTGCTGGTATTTGTTGGCCATCGACATAAATTGCTGTCTGGCTTATGTTGAAATGAGCAAAGCACAAAGGATTTTTATTATATGAGCCACTAAATGCTTCATTATCTACAAATCCTAATATTACTGTTGAAGGAATTTGGCCTAAGAAGAGGTTCTCGTGGTTTGAAATACGTGTACCAGCCGGTATACTGTATACTTTCATGCAGGCCCTATCAATAGCGTATTTGGCGGTGGCAGCTAGTAGGGCCTGACTGTGGCCTATTCGTACAGCTGGAGAGACCTGCACTCGTTTTACATACAGAGCAGCGTGTGAGATTTGCACTTTATATTGCTCAGCATCAGCGGACATCAAACAAAAACTATCCTTATTTCTTGACAACTTGATCTTGAGGTCAAGACCGTTAAGTATGAGCTTTGGTTGATTAAATATATCTCCAAAAATTGGCCCCATGAGATCTACAGGTTTAGAGTTGGCTGATATAAAGGCTCTTTTGACAAAACCAGCATTTGCGCCATCCAAGGTCCGATCATTATGATGTCCTGCAGTGTCTTTATAGAACAATCCAGCAGTAAATTGCGATGATAATGTTTGTGAGCTGTAATTTAAAAGCGTTTCAATGTACGCTCTATAACTGTAGAGGTTATCCGACTGTGAGATAAGGCGATCGCCCAGAGTGATGTCAACCTGATTAAAGAGCGTAGCGAGGGGGTAATTTATAAAAGATACTCTGGCGTCAGCGCCGATAGCTGTATTATCTTGTTTGACGATGCGGCAATTTATGTACAGCAGCGTATTGTTTAGATCATAATAATATTCACCGCTGCCCGATATAAAAAATTCCAAGGGTGCATTGTCTGACAGAGCCGCAATAGGTTGAACTTCTACAAAAAGCGATTTCTCTATACTTGTCTGTGTTGGAGGGAGGTCAAAAATATCCAGTTCGGATTTTGCACACTCGATCGATGCTTCATGTATGAAAGCCATGATAAGCGATTAGAAGATGTCACCGAGAGAGCGTCTCACCCTTTTCTGGCGGTTTCGTCTCTTGGTAGTATTTTTAACCATGAGCATAGGGGGTTGTGAATAACGAGCCTGCCTTTTTCTTTTCTGCTGTTTTTTAGCAACATAAATAATTCCAGAGCCCTCCTGCGGGTCCGTGTTTATCCGATTCATTACGGCTGTTGAGAGGGATGTGACCGCATCTTTAGCTATGTTTCTGACAGCTGTCTTTACGTGCGGTTTTACTAATTCTATACCTTTCCTGAACAACGGTACGGCTCGCCTAAAAAGGCCTCTAAAAATACCTGCAAGACCCCCGCCATACATGTGCGCATCACCGCAAAAGCCCTCTAAACCATGGCCCGTTTGAGCCATATAATACCTTGCATAAATTGCTGGCTCGCCATACACCCTTTGAGACACCATTTTACTGTGTTAGCCCTTTCTCGGTCGAAAGTGTAATCGAATAATTACCTTGCCGTATTTGAATTTAACAGGCACACCCTGATCTGATAATATAGAGATCGTCACAGAATCAAAATGTTGCTTGCAAAGCGGTACATAATCGGGCCTTGTGTATTGGAGAGTGGTTAGTTCGCCACTCTTTCCCGTTACCTGCGCTGTTCGCAGAAGCTGAACATAACTATCCCCCACAAGTTGGTGTTGTATTATATCTGTGTACACATATAATGTATAAAACCCATCTTTTATATCTGCATACGTCTTTTTCCTTTCCAGATGTGCATTATCTACAGAGGCCTCAATATAGGGTGGTAGTCCTAAAATATGCGAGAGTTTCTGCCCTGGTGCAAAATGTATAGTCGGTGAATCCGACATGGTAACAGTTCTCTTCACATCGTCGTATCTTAGTTTAAAACCATCGGGTGCTACCTTCAATGCATCAATACGCTCATTAATGGCTCTTATGAGTTCAGCGATGTTTGAATAAAATCCCGGTTTCAAATAGAACTCCTTCAAAACTTCACCACGCTTCCCTATAAAGAAATTTCCATCATTCTGCTCAAACGTATACCATGTATGCGGGTATTGAATCTCGGTGAGCGCAACTTCAAAGGGTCCAGAAAGGTGTACAGGCTTTGCCAATTTGGTGGTATAAGATGATATTGTGTTCTCAGGATATATTCTAGAAGATGCATTGCTTGGTAATGTTATATAAAATGATTCCGCCTCCATGATTTAGATGTCTGTCAGCTGATCTTCTTTAATCCAACTGTTAAACTTTGAAGGAAAACCAAGCCACTTAACTAATACCAGTCTCTCACCGCTCTTACGCTTGCGTCTCAAAATTTTTTCGATTCTGTAGATGCGATTCTCATCCATTGCTATTTTTTGCAGCTCTTCTTTATAAAACGAGCCCTGTACATCTTCACCGCTCAAATCAGCAATTTTATAGAGAGGTTTTTGAAATTTGACATTGATGGCTGTAATAACAAATATCTCATCGGTGTAGGTTTGTTCATAACCCTTAGCGAAAATGCCTTTATAGCGTGACACTCTTACATGATCGCCAATTTTTAAAGAAGGTTTAATAGGCTTAGCAGCGTTACTAGAAGCGTAAATATTTCTCCAGATTTGTAACGAGTTATGTTTGGTCACATCAATGGGTCTACAACGAATTGCAGTGTGATACGAATGATTATAGCTATACACCAAATCAGGTAAAATATCAATATATCTAAAGGTATTATTCTTCGTAAAATATCGCCAGATTTTCGACTTAAGTGTTCGATTAAATCTCTCCACCACGGCGGCCTTTACTGTATTGTTAGTAAAAAAAAGATGAATGTTATGTATATTACACACGCGCTTCACGGCGTTATTCATAAACTCGCGCCCCTGATCCGTCTGTAACTTCCTTGGTATCCGCTGATCATTTTCAAATATTAATTCGAGTGATCTGGCAACACTTGTTCCTGTCTTGTTTGATAAGGCCACGCACCATGCATATTTCGATAGGATATCAATAACTGTTAGAATGTATCTTATATTATTATTTTCTCTTGAATAATCAGTCATACTGACAAGATCGGCTTGCCACTGGGAGTCGATGTTTGCCACGATTATTTTATTGGTCAAAATTTTTTTTCTGACTGGCTTGTGTAAAGAATATGTATCTTGATTAGCCAACCAATTAAGCACATCTTTCTTTGTAATATTGTGGTTACGAATTCCTCTATATAAACTTGCAACACCTCCAAAAGAACCAATATTTTTAGGATTGTAGTACTGTTTTTGTAATATCTTTTCACAATGCCCAGACATCATCCTTTAAGTGTGTTGTGTATCTATCAAAGTGTATCAAAATGTGTTCTCTATTATTGCTTAGTGATATATTTATTGGGTTGCATATATATATATATATATATATATATATATATATACAGTTATTGCTTAGTGATATATTTATTGGCCTGTATATATATATATATATATATATAATGTGTGTGTGTATATATCTCAAAATTCGTGTATCAATATGTGTTCTTTTTTCTTTTCTTTTTCTTTTTTTTTTTTGCTTAGTAATATATTTATTTAATGCTGATACAGCAAACGTGCGTAACTGGTCAGTTCTTAAGGGCGTAAACGGTAGATGTGTTATCTCTGTACAGCTTTAAATACAGAGCAAGAGCACTTGTCAAAACTAAGTGTCCTGGCTACTATCAGCGACTGACCGACACTCTCTCTCTCGACGCATTCAAGAAAACTTCAAAGATTCTATAAGCTGTAAGTATTTAACTTTTAACATCTAATATGCTTTTGCTGGTATTAAATCTAAATAGTGTATTTAATAGTGACTATGTTTATTTATAACAATAATAGATATATTTGTTAAGTTATAGAATGTAGCTTATTTATTATACACGCTATTATCTGTATTTGTCCTCGATATAAATATGTATCAAATACTATAGAAAATTCACACAGACCTAATATTTTAGATGGACGCCCAAAATAGTGTGGATCAATTCGGTGATATTCTCCCAGATGCGCAACAATGGGGTAGGCATTATATTTAATAGTTATATATTTAATAGTTATTATATTTAATAATTTCCTATGTTTTGCACATTATTTTCATATTATTTCATTCCTGCTTAAGGTGAATTCATGGATTACCGTGATGACGATGCTTTTTTAGAAGCTATGAATACGGGTGTTTCTGTACCGCCTAATACCCCGGCAAATTCAGAATGTATGATGAATGAGGATAGAGAAGGTAACATCTCTTTTATTATAGAAAAGTCAGCATATAGTGATTAAGGTTTTGATTGTACATTATTTTTATATTATTTCATTCTTGTTTAAGATGACTTCATGCAGATTGAAATTGATCCGGCATTTGTAAAATTTATGAATACAGGAGAAACAAGCCAAATTAATTTTCTGCAATCTATAGCCAGTAAGTTGCATATACATTATATATATATTTAAACGTAATTTAAACATGTATTTAGACATGAAAGTAAATACTAGTTCTTATACAGATGTTGTGCAACCGGGCTACATTATTGGAGATGGTGATGTTTCTATACCGGCTATTACCCCGACATTGCCAGATTGTGTGCTAAATGAAGATAGAAAAGGTAATCTCTCTTCTATTATAGAAAAGCCAGCGTCTCTTTGAAAAATTGCTTTTGCGCATATGTATGGCTCTCTTTGAAAATTTGCTTTTGCTCATATGTATTTACACATGCAACTAAAAATGAACTCTTATACAGGTGATGGTAAGATGCGTCAAGCGGCCTACATGACTGGAAGTCGGCAGCTTTCTAAAACACCTAAGAAACAGGGCAAGCCGCTACACCTGAAGACAGCGAATAGGAAAGGTGATGATGAGTATATGAAAAACAGCGTGCAGAAGAAATGCATTTGTACCACAGGTTAATGGTTATATTTTATTCACAGACCGTAAACTGAGTGGTAGGAAACTCATATTCTCCAAAGAGAATACACCCAAGTTGTCAACTACCCAGACACTTCCTAGCACATGTAAGTATATATTTAGATTTATTTATTTATTTTTTCTATGCAGGCTTTATAAAGGCCCTGTCACACACACAGTTGTATCTGTGTGTGTGTGTGACAGGGCCTTAAAACAATGTTACACAATGATTCAGGTATATCTGACACAACTGTTACTCTTTTCTTTTAGCCACACAAAGTGTCCAGAAACAAACAACTTCTACTCTACAGCCTCTAGCTGAGCATGACGGAAACATCGCTGCAGCACAGTTCACACTACAGACAGCATATGGATCTGCGAGAACACGCCCCATATCCCCATTTTCTGTGGTACGCCAAGAAGGAAGTGCTGTGCCAGCCAAGCATCATGGAGAGAGATGGCCAAAACCGACAACACGTAAATACAAGCCACGTTCAATCAAGACAGCTACGATACCACTACCCACCATCACGCCGCAGACCATGACCATGATTGACTTGACACAGACTGGTTGTGGAGTGTCAGCAACACAGATCATTCCCACGATTGACCAGGCACAAGCTGCTCGTGAAGCACTCGATAGAGAAATTGACCAGTTAGCTGACGGTAAGAATGTGTGTCATGATTTTAATATCGTGAATCCTTTGAAGAGGAGGCGAGCACATTCAGTACCGAGTAAAAGTAAAAAGCAGAGAGTTGACTCTACACCAGCTTGCACAGTGAAACCTGTGTGGTCTGATGAACAGGAAAACATGCTTCACGCTATGTCTGGTCAGTACGTCCAAAGCAAAATCTACCAGAACAAACTAAAATATTTCTGTGAAACGTATGAAAGATTGATAAATGCATGCCCAACACCTGACATTATCGCAGAACTATATGCATTCAATAGAGAACATGCTATTGTATCATCACAATCTAATAAAAATAATTTGCTGTGACTAGGCATGGTTGGTTATGGGCTGCCGAAATTGCCCAAAATAGGACCACAGAGGTCTTATAGATTGCGAGTAATTAAAAGGGCTCTAGCGCTGATGGCTAGATCGAAACGCTCACTAGCAGATAGAAGACGACGGGTGGCAGCTCGCAGCTCTATAACTACACAAAATCCACAGATACTGATACATGCACAGAGTCCATCTCTACACACTCAAGATGTTCCTGGTGGCATTAGCCCCAATGTGTCTCCAAATGCTCAAAGCAGCACCCATCTTGAAACACAGGGTGAAAATGTAAATGATGATTCTGTTGTATTTGGTGGTGACGATAATGTGCGGACCGTTAATGCTGATGTTTTACAACATTTTTATCATCACCAAAGACAACTCTGCAATTTCAATGCCCTCATGTATACCGATCATTTCAAATTTGTAAATTTAGATCGTATACAATCATTTGAAGAGGCCCTGAATGTTGTCCATGAGGGCATTCAATCATTACTGGACAGAATCATCAGAGACATTGAGCCTGGTGACTTTATTCAGTTAAGACTTGAAGGAGGTGACACGTTAGATCCCATTTTTACTACAAAACAAAGTCGTGAGAATTTTAGCTCTGAAACGTTTTTAAACGCTGTTGCTCGCACACTGCAAAGTAATGCAGAATGCATAGCATCCAACACCCTGAAATTAGTCGTAACAATAATTAAAAACCGAAGGGGCGGCGTGAAACGCCGATTAAAATCCATAGCAAGCACCCAAATACTTAAACAAAAGAGACGCTGGCTGTACGACTTTAACAATTACAACACAAATCTGTGCTTTGCCGCTAGTGTGTGTGCACTGATTGCTGACAGTGATGTTGGTGATACAATTTTGCTGAATCGTGCTAAAGCCGTACAAGCAGCGCTAAATATCCCTGAGAATCACCTAGTAAGCTTTAGTGATATTGTGAGTTTTGAAAAACATCTGAACGTCAACATAAAAGTGCTGTACTATAGCCGGGGTGATTGGCGTTACTTTGACACAGGTAATTCATCTGGGGCCAAAACTGTTTTCATACTGCATCATGATAATCACTACTATGGTATAAAGAATATGAAGGGCTTTATTGGCGAATCTTACTTTTGTGAGAGGTGCAACTCAATGTATCACCACAAGTATAACCATTCTTGTCAGTATTTTTGTAAAGCTTGTCAAAGAGAGGGTTGTGTGGAGAGCCCTGGTGCAGAACAACCCCGGTGTCCTGTCTGTCGGCTGTATTGTCGCTCAAGCGAGTGCTTAGTCCAACACACACAACTAGCTGCAGTTAATCCAGCTTTTTGCAGACTTAAAACATTCTGTGATGAATGTCACCATTTTGTGCCCAGAAATAGTGAGACCGAGCATAAATGTAGAGGATTGCGTTGCAGTGTTTGCGGCATTCGTCTAAATAAATTTGATGCTCATCTTTGCTACATGCGGCCGTATGTACCAAAGGGCGAGACAGATCGATATATGTTTTATGACTTTGAATGCATGCAGGAGACAGGCACGCACATCCCAAATTACATTTATGCAACAACGCTGTATGGACACCCTTCCTGGGAGTTTGAAGGTAAAACATGCACTCATGACTTTGTTCAGTTTCTAACCAGCGGTAAATTTTCAGGCTATACGTGTATAGCGCACAATGCCGGCAGATACGATGCATACTTTATTGTTAAGGAGTTGATATCTGAAAAACTACAAGTGAAGCTGATAGCGCAAGGTGGTCGTCTCTTGTGTGTGATGCTGCCTGATTTGGGAATAAGATTCATAGACTCGCTCAATTTCATTCCCATGAAGCTTAGTAAACTACCGCAGGCTATGGGGTTTTCAGGCTCAAAAGGACATTTTCCACACTTTTTTAACACCGAGGAAAATCAAAACTATGTAGGTCCCCTACCACCTGTAAAATATTACGGTGTGGAGTATATGACAGCTAGTGAGAAAACTGAATTTATAGAATGGTATGAGGGCCACACAAACACAACTTTTGACTTTAAGACGGAACTAAAATCTTATTGCAAGCAAGATGTTGAGATTCTGAGGCGCTCGTGTGAACTCTATAGGGAACGTGTTATGGACATGACGAGAAAAAATGTTAAAATATACTGTAAGCGAGAAAAGAAAAAAATTGAAGTGTCCAGATGCGTTGATCCGTTTCAGCTCATCACCTTGGCATCTGTATGCATGTCAATGTACAGGTTTAAATTTCTTCCTAAACATACCATCGCCATTTTACCCGGTGATAATTATCACAAAACAAAAAAGCGTTTCTCGTCCCCCGCTATACAGTGGCTCATGTTTGTAGCACACACAGAGAACATTACCATTCAGCATGCTTTGAGAGGTGGTGAAAAACAAGTCGGTAAATATTTTTTAGACGGGTATGCCTATGTTAACAATCAACACATAGCCTTTGAATTTCAGGGATGTTTTTACCACGGCTGCCCTGTGTGTTATAATGAAAATGATACCAACAAGGTCACAAACACATCCTACGGTCAATTATATTACGCCTTTCTAGCTAAAAAGCGTTACTTGCAGTGCTGTGGGTACACACTGAGATTGATGTGGGAACATGAGTGGAATGAAATGGTTGAAAAAGATTCTAACCTTCAAACATTTCTTCACCAAATGGATTTCCCTACACCCTTAGACCCCCGCGACGCGCTTTATGGGGGTCGGACTAATGCCATTAAACTCTATCACAGTCTGAAAGATGGGGAGACATTACATTACTATGATTTCACAAGTCTGTACCCTTTTGTAAACAAAACTAAAACCTACCCTGTAGGTCATCCGCACATTATCTACGAGAATTTTGGGTTCATTAAAAAATACTTTGGTATTGCCAAAGTCAAGGTCTACCCTCCAAGAGATTTATTTTTTCCTGTTTTGCCGGTAAAACTCAATAAAAAATTAATGTTTATTCTTTGCCACACATGCGCTGTAAATTCACAGACAGGGGTTTGTGGTCATACTGACGAGGAGCGATCGCTGACCGGTACATGGTGCACTATAGAACTTGAGATGGCCATAGAAAAAGGGTATAGGATAGCGCACATCTATGAAATCTGGCATTTTCCTGAAACCAGCGATGATTTGTTTGCCCCATACATTAAATTACATCTTAGGGATAAGCAGGAGGCTTCCGGCTATCCCAGCTGGTGCACTGATGACGCCAAGAAACAGCAATACATTGACTCCTTTCTAGAGAGAGAAGGTGTACAATTACGCCCTGAAAATATAGGGGTGAATCCGGCTAAGAGACAGATCTCTAAATTGTTCTTAAATTCTTTATGGGGCAAGTTTGCACAGAGATCTAATTTACCATGTACCAGCATTGTTAGCGACCCTGATGAGCTTTTTCAGCGTGTGTTTCTACCGTACTATGACATCTCAATGGTTCATTTTATTGATGATGAAACAGCCACCATCAATTGGAAATATGTAAAAGGACACCACACCGTCAACAAAAACACAAACATTTTTATCGCCTGTTTTACAACGGCGTATGCCCGACTAGAGCTGTATTCTCTGCTGGACAGGTTGCAGGAAAGATGTCTTTATCATGACACAGATTCAGTAATTTTTGTGCAGAAAGCTGGTGAGTGGAACCCGACTTTAGGTGATTACCTGGGGGAATTGACCAGTGAGATACCTGATGACACGTACATCACTGAATTTGTATCTGCGGGACCAAAAACCTACGGCTACAAACTCAACACTGGTAAAACTGTCTTAAAAGTGAAGGGTATAACACTAAATGTTGCTAACACGCAGTCTATTAATTTCAACAGTCTAAAAGATCTAGTTCTGGACTACCAGCGTAATTCTGACTCAGAAACACAGAGACGCATTATCATTGAACAACCGGGTATTGTGAGAAATAAAAAGTACTGGGACATTGAGACGAGGCCATTGCGCAAAACACAAAAGTGTGTTTATACAAAGCGGCGACTGTTAGACAATTTTACCACCCTACCCTTTGGCTATTAGTTGTGACTCAAGATGGACCCAAGACTGCAGCACCCATTCTCATGTATTCTAGCAGGGCCGTCTAATTCTGGAAAAAGTTATTTTGTAAAACAGTTATTACATAATATTGATACTCATTTTTCGCACAAACCAGATAATATTGTTTGGTTTTATTCGTGCTGGCAAAAATTATATGACGAAATTTCTCTCTCTTTTCCCAACATCAGATTTGTGGAGGGTCTGCCGCATACATTCGTAGATGATAATTTATTCCCGCCTGACAAGGTAAATTTGACTATTGTTGATGACCTCATGGAGAGTGCTAGTGATAACTGTGAGATAGAAAAAGCATTTACCAAGTATGTGCACCATAGAAACCTCAGCATTTTCTACCTGGTACAAAACATATTTTGTCAGGGCAAGAAAAGTCGCACGATAAATTTGAACACAAAGTACATGGTACTTTTTAATAACCCTCGAGATAAATTACAAATTGTAACTTTAGCTCGCCAAATGTACCCCGGAAAAACACGCTTCTTCTTAGAAGCTTTTGAGGACGCCACACGGGAGCCTTATGGGTATTTGCTGTTAGACTTGAGAGCCAATACCCCTGAGGATCTGCGCTTAAGGACAGGCTTGTTTCCACCAGCTTTGCCAGCTGTGTATATTCAAAAGAAAAATACTTCTAAAAAGTGAATTTTACAATAAATCAGACATTCTATGCTGTGTACGCAGTGTTGTAAAGATGTCTGAGAGAATCCGTCGTAACTGGGCTCTCTTAAAAACGCTAGTGAAGGCAACTCCTGCTGTCAGAAAATCTATTTTATGCAATGCAAAGCGTGATTTAATTATCGCCATTGGAGAGATTGCATGCTCTAGTAGTGGGATTACCCACAATGGTCGACGGTATATTTAACTCGGCCAATGCCTGCATAAACGTATTCCAGCCCTGGGGTAAATTTCTGTTAGTCAAGGCATGACTCTGTGTTGTATTACGCACTAAATCCAACATGTTCGTGCCCGGTATTACAGAGCCTTTGAAAATAAACTCGCTTTTATCATTCCATGTTGCAATATTTTTGTTCTGCAGCAGTCTGTTTAGTAAAAATTCAGCATTCTTTTTATATCGCTGGTTTACATGACTTACAATTTCAATAACAGTTTTGTTTTCATCAGGGTCTGGATTTGACATTTGCCGATGATCAGACTCAGGAGTGTTAATGATCTTTAAAGTTGATAGTTCCATCGCATCATGTTTAGCATGAACCAAGTATCTCTGTAGTACCTCGCTATATTTTTTAATTTTCACGTCGTCAGGTATGTCACGACGCTGTAAAATGTCACTAATTTCATCATCAAGGCGGCGAATGACATTCTGCCGTATGTTGGTTGTAACAGGGGGACTTAGTTTGATTAGATCTTGTTTGGGGACTAGATACATTTTCTCCGTATGCTGCATTATTTGCCCGTGAGTAGACTTGTTATTATCGGGATTGCAAACCCTAAAAGAGGACCTATAAACCCGCCGGTCTGGTTTAGTAGACGTTTCTTTTTCTTTATGGGCTGTGATTTATCACTCAGGGTTCTTATAGCTTTACGCCACTTTTTTAGTATATTTTTTTGACGCTCTTTCAGAGGAATTCGGCCTTTTAAGATGTTTCTCTCCAGCTGTACGAATAGGCCACAGTCAGGCCCTACTAGCTTCAACAGCCAAATATGCTATTGATAGGGCCTGCATGAAAGTATACAGCATACCGGCGGGTACACGTATTTCAAACCACGAGAACCTCTTCTTAGGCCAAATTCCTTCAACAGTAATATTAGGATTTGTAGATAATGAAGCATTTAGTGGCTCATATAATAAAAATCCTTTGTGCTTTGCTCATTTCAACATAAGCCAGACAGCAATTTATGTCGATGGCCAACAAATACCAGCACGGCCATACCAACCTAATTTCAATGTTGATTTAGCCGTTCGAGAGTTTATGTCGTTAGCCCAGATTTCTGGGAAACAAAGGTCCGATTCTGCTTTGGCAATAGACCGTGAAGAATTTATGGATGGATTCACATTATTTGCGTTTGATTTATCCCCCGATCAAGAGCCCGGTGGTCATTTCTCGCTTGTGAAAACCGGTAACCTACGCGCTGAAGTGCGGTTTGCGGTAGCTACACCACATACTGTAAATATGATCGTATATGCTCTCAGCTCAACTATACTTGAAATCAACAACAGAAGAGAAGTGTTATTTGATTATATCTAATTATGAATACCCTGCAACTCACAAATCTGCTGAAGTCCGATCGTTATACAGAACGTATATTTGCCGGTGTGTTTCCGTGTGATTTGCTGCCGTCATATAGAGTGAATCAGAGACCCGCTGCTTACATCGTGAACACAGACACCGCCAGTCAAAGCGGCCGTCATTGGATATTAATTGTACTCTGCGATGATAAGAAGGCAATATTCTTTGATAGTTATGGCTACCCGCCTTGTTCCATAATTTTTCCTGCTGAGTTTGTAAGCTTCTTAAACAGAAACGCTGAACTATATTGTTATCAAAATAATAAATTACAATCAACATATTCACGTGTTTGTGGGCAGTACTGCGTTTACATTTTGTACCATTTAGCACGGGGTACATCATTCGATAAAATATTACAATGCTTTACTACTGATTCAAACAGTAATGACCGTATAGTATCTGCTTTTGTAAAAGCTAAATTATCTAATCACACTGACTTTTCAATTTGTCTACATAAGCAGTTTTGCATAGCTCTTTGCAACCATTGATGAGCCTGTAGTATGGTATCTCTCAACACAGCTGTATGGTCATTTGTATGTAAGCAAAATTAAGCTAGTTAAGCAGCCTGGCACAGTATTGTATGGTCAGCAATATAGCTTTACAGAAGATGATATTTGACCCTATAAGCAGAAATGATGTGTTCTAATGCTCTAATGATATTCTGTAAATGTATCAGATTGTTCTGTGACTGAGCCATTGAAAATGTATTTGGTTTTTATCTAAAATGTAATTGCTTTTTGGTCTCAATAAACTTTTTAAACTTTTAATGTGTCTGTCTTTTATACAAACAGTATAACTTTATACTCGGGAACTTATAAAACATGATTAATAGCCCAGGTCAGCTAATAGTGTGATTGAGCATGTACATAATATACCCAATCAAAATCAAATACACACTTGAATGATAGTAGATAATATTATATTAGCTAATATTACACTAGCAGAATAATATTATTATAGTAACTAATATTATACAAGCTCAATTACACTAGCAGCGTTTTGATATTGAAACAATAAATATATCAGTAGCAGAATAATATTATTATAGTAACTAATATTATACAGGCTCAATTACACTAGCAGAGTTTTGATATAAAACAATAAATATATCACTGGCAATAAAAGAGAACACATGTCATGACGCATTACAGATTACTGTTTCAAAAAATCCTGACATATTATACATTGTGAAATACACTAGTAGAGTTAAATACAACTCTAATATGATATAATAGCAATATTCTATTAACAGTGTGTATGCTATCCTGTTTTTCCCTCTTTGCACACACTGCAGTTTCTGACCCTGTTAATTGTGACATGTAATCTCTGGACACAGCCATGGACAGCATTTCAGGCTTATCATTTCTTGTTAGTTGTGGTCATCACACAGGCTAACAGCAGTTAATCAAACTCACACACTAATGTATGGTCATTCACATTTTTGCTAGATGTGGGCACACGCAAGATAAAGGGACTTAATCAGAGTGACACACGATCCTATGCTCAGCACTGTAGTTTTTAAAGAATATGCTATTTGAAACTTTTAAGCCCAAATGTAGAAAAGCGCTTTATAAGCAGTTCTCTACACCGTCTATTCAACTGCTGGTGTTAATTGTATGCTGTAGTGTAATACACACTCTATAATATCAGTCCTATGAACTAATATTATAGAGTGTGAATTACACCACCAAGATTTATCAAAAGCCAATAAATATATCACGAATATAGATTGTGAATTACAACACCAAGATTTATCAAAATCCAATAAATATATCACGAATCAATAAAAGAAAACACATTTTGATACACTTTGATAGATAAGGGGCGTGCTACAGCACAACTTTGACACATTTTGATAGGGGCGGGGCACCTGTCAGATTACTTTTGATGGATCATGTGTAATGCACACTACTCATATATATATATACATACATATATATATATATACATACATATATATATATATACATATACATATACATATACATATACATACATATATATATATACATATACATACATATATATACATAGACAACATGGGTAGAGGAACAATTTATGAATTATCGAATATTACATTTTTCGCCATCCTTGTCCAGTAAAAATTTGGTGTTATACATGTATTTGCAAAGTCCACATCGGCTAGACCCACACTTGTAGGAGCCAAGAATGCTTAGCCAGGAACTATTTGGTTTCCTGGAGGCATACATACTGGGTGCTACAGTATTACCTATAGTATGGGCTCTTTTGGCTGCAAGGTTCCAGATTGCAAAATTGACTTCAGAATCTCGTCCTGATATAATACGGGTAAAAGACGCTGAATGACATGTTTTATTTGGAAGAAGTCCATACTAAAAGGTGTAGAAAAAGTCACTCGGTTCTTACGTTCAGACAACTCAGAACGGTCCCTCTGATGATCTGCTCTAGATCTTCCGGCAACAATAGCAGTAGCTCTATTTAAATTATGCATAGTGTAACCTCTATTTTTAAGTCGCATCTTAATGTGGGCAGCCTCCTGTTGATAATTAGTCTCAGAGGAACATAGGCGTTTAGCCCGCAAAAGCTCACCCACGGGGAGATTTTGGAGTGTATGGGGCATATGGCAGCTGTCTGCATGGAGAGATGTATTCCCACTAATCGGTTCTCTATAAAAGAACTGAATGAATAGATCCAGAAAGTGGATCTCCAGACAGCTGAACATCCAAAAAGGAGGCAGAGTTACCATGTAAACACATTACGAATTTTAAATTCAGAGGGTTATCATTAAAGTATGTATTGAATTTTTTAAGAATACAATAAACTTTTGAATGTTTTTATTTTAAGATGAACTTGTCTGTCAGGTCCTTGAAGGAGGATCCATCAAGTAAAAGATAGGAGGGTCTTTCAGGCAGGCGGGAGGCCGGGAGAGGGGGGGTCCACTGAGGGCGGATCGGGCCAGCCCTTAGAGACAGCTAAGCCAAAGGAGTACCGGGACTCCATGAGTTTACGGATACCAAAGCGCTGGCAATTTTTTTTTTTATGTTTCTTCACCCTTTTAAAGGAGACACCATGGTCAGTAGTAGTAGTAGATCTTCCTCATGCAGAGTTTGGTTGATTGCTGCAATAAGGGAGTCCATTGCAGCTTGAGCGCTCGGGGAGGTTGAAACCAAGGAATCATCCTGGTACAAACATCATTCCCCTTCCTCCGGCTTTTCAGAGACTGTGGAACATGTGGGAGAACCCCATCTGTGTACCCCTGAGGGAGAACCATGGGGGTCATGCCCTTTTTCTGATCTGCAACCGGTGAAGCAGAGGGCTGATTATTATCAGAAGGAACCTCTATAGAGGTGTCATCAGGCTGCGTTCTGTCCAGGGGCCCCGAAAGGTGTGAGGACAATGTTGCGTAGCCAGCACCAGGTTCTGGGAACTGTGCCCATTCCGGGGGACTGGGAGCCGTAGGCTCTGGGCTGGCAGCGGTTGCTGCGGGGGGGCGGAGCTACAGGGGCACCGGACTCAGAAGGAAGAGGTGCTATCAACCCCTAGTAGCTCAGTGTGGCAAGTAGTGCAGGCTGAATAATAGCTGTACTTAGAAGTCTTATAGTTGTTGCTGTAGTTATGCAGGGCATAAAACATGTGACTGCAGCCTCTAGCTGATGAGCCACAAACTCTGATTTTAATGAGGGAGCAATGTTCTGCAGAGCTAATGTAAGAAAAGTGAGGATATAACTCACTCAGAACTCTGATGGCCCCTCCCCCCTCCTGTGTCCCAGCTGCTGTGGGAAGGAGGAAGCTCTGAGACACACCCAGAGGCTCTGATCACAATGAGAGGGAGCAATGCTCTTCAGAGCTCCTGTGTGAGGAAAGCTACACGCGCTTTCGTGAGGGGGCGTGGCTTATCGCGTGTCGGAGGGGGCGGGGCTTAGCTCCGACAGCAACGTTGACATGAGGAAATATAATAAAATGGTGGGAAGGGACTCCCCTTCCCCCCTGCACAACAATGGTAGACAGAAAAAAACTCTAAGTGTACCGCAGCTGCGGGTGCACTGAGTCCTGGGGGCTCTCCCCCTCCACCAGTGGATGCTATGCAGAAGTCTGCAATCAGCCCATGTGAACCCAGTCAGGGAGAAGTCCTCAGCTCCATTTCCTGTCAGGGAGAAGTCTTCAGCTCCAATTCCTGTCAGGGACGATTCCTCAGCTAAAATTCCTGTCAGGGACGATTCCTCAGCTAAAATTCCTGTCAGGGACGATTCCTCAGCTAAAATTCCTGTCAGGGACGATTCCTCAGCTAAAATTCCTGTCAGGGACGATTCCTCAGCTAAAATTCCTGTCAGGGACGATTCCTCAGCTAAAATTCCTTTCAGGGACGATTCCTCAGCTCAGGGACGATTCCTCAGCTAAAATTCCTGTCATGGACGATTCCTCAGCTAAAAGTCCTGTCAGGGACGATTCCTCAGCTAAAAGTCCTGTCAGGGACGATTCCTCAGCTAAAAGTCCTGTCAGGGACGATTCCTCAGCTAAAATTCCTTGTCAGGGACGATTCCTCAGCTAAAATTCCTTGTCAGGGACGATTCCTCAGCTAAAATTCCTGTCAGGGACGATTCCTCAGCTAAAATTCCTGTCAGGGACGATTCCTCAGCTAAAATTCCTGTCAGGGACGATTCCTCAGCTAAAATTCCTGTCAGGGACGATTCCTCAGCTAAAATTCCTGTCAGGGACGATTCCTCAGCTAAAATTCCTGTCAGGGAGGATCTCGCCTCAGCTCCAGTGTGGAGATTGACGCCTGCTGTGCCTGGTCACACTTTGTGCATAGCGTGTGTCAACTCAGACCCTGCCAAAGGGACTGAGTACGTTTTTCATCAGCTCTGGAAAATCGGTGCCATGAGACCCGTCGTCCAGTGAGTAACAGCCCAGGATCCAGCGTCGCAGGAGGGGGTACGGGGAGGAGATACTCCACGTTCGCACCTGTTGATGGTTTTTGGGAAATTGGTCCCCGAAGGAACAGTCGCCCTCTAAAAACAAAAAATTCTTGCTGCAGTAGTCTGCAGAGATGTGCCTCCTATAGACACTAAGCTAAAACTGAAGTAGCCTGGCTGGGCCAGGGGGTGTATACTGCAGGGGAGGAGCTAACATCTTCTGCATCTACTTAGTATCCTCCTATGGATAAGCAGCATAACACCCATGGTCCCATGTCCCCCAATGAGGCGTCAGAGAAAATAAAAGTTACATTAGCCTCAGAATTTCCACTTTCACTGGGGTTATTCAGAATAATTTAACATGCCTAACAAGGCAATGCCCAAAATCTTGGCAGAAATTACAGCGCAAGTCCACAAGCAGGGCTCAAAAGGAAAGGTTAGTGCAGATGTTTGCACAGGTCTCAGAAAATCAGAACTTACTCTTTAGGAAATTACATCCCTCTAAGAATTAAGATACTGATGTAGTGATTATTTTGTCAGTACAGGTATTTACCTTGTAGAGGGAAAATGGCAAATCTGCTATTTTATCTGCCTACATATTGTCTCCAGCTTGTGTTTTTGGAGGAGACACTAACCTTGTGAATTGCTAAAGGGGACCTGCTATGTCAGAAATGCCATTTAAATGCAGATATAGAGTTAATGTCCATGTAAATAGTATAATCTTGCCTGCATACTGATAATCAGCTGTCCTCCTGCATTAGCCCTCACAAAAAGAAATGGGGCTGCAGAGAGCATTTAGTCCAATAAGATGGGCATTGCTAGGAAAGCAGCCATATGGAGTGTAACGTGAGTGAATGGTTTTCAGAATCACATTTTTCTTTAGGGAGTTTGTGTATATTCAGTTTTTTCTACAGCCAAAACCTGCTCTCATCCATAAATGCACAGAAAGTACATGTTTTTGCAGCTTTTTTTGTCCAGACTACGTGTGATTTCTCTACATGTTAAAAAGCCCTCACATGAAGGTTGTTTTATTTTTTAATTGTGTATGTAGTGGGGTTCTAGTCACCTACGGCCTTAGTGTTTATTGCCCTTCAGCTCCTTTTAGTGACATAACCCCCCTTTTGCAGTCACTTTGACAGAGTGGCTTTTACAATGTAAGTTTATAGAGCGATAGAACGAGGCACAGAATGATGCTCCATAGAATTGTAAGACTTCCAGCATGCAGAGCATAAACCACCAGTCTGAAGAGCAGTGACGTCACAGATGCATGACGCTGGATCCCAGGAGGTGGAGGTAGGTGAGTTTATTAACTCTGCTACATAGATTTTGTAAAAACCTTTTCATGGGAGGGCTTCCTTAAGAGTTTTGTTCACCCGAAAAAAAGGGAATTTTGTTTACTTACCGTAAATTCCTTTTCTTCTAGCTCCTATTGGGAGACCCAGACAATTGGGTGTATAGCTTCTGCCTCTGGAGGCCACACAAAGTATTACACTTTAAAAAGTGTAACCCCTCCCCTCTGCCTATACACCCTCCCGTGGACCACGGGCTCCTCAGTTTTGGTGCAAAAGCAGGAAGGAGAAAACTTATAAATTGGTCTAGGGTAAATTCAATCCGAAGGATGTTCGGAGAACTGAAGACCATGAACCAAAAGAACAATTCAACATCAACAACATGTGTACACAAAAGAACAACCAGCCCAAAGGGCGCAGGGGTGGGTGCTGGGTCTCCCAATAGGAGCTAGAAGAAAAGGAATTTACGGTAAGTAAACAAAATTCCCTTTTTCTTTGTCGCTCCATTGGGAGACCCAGACAATTGGGACGTCCAAGAGCAGTCCCTGGGTGGGTAAAAGAATACCTCAATAAAAAGCCGAAAACAGCCCCCTCTCACAGGTGGGCAACCGCCGCCTGAACGCCTACCTAGACTGGCATCTGCCGAAGCATAGGTATGCACTTGCTAGTGCTTCGTGAAAGTGTGCAGACTAGACCACGTAGCTGCCTGACACACCTGCTGAGCCGTCGCCCGGTGCCGCAATGCCCAGGACGCACCTACGGCTCGGGTAGAATGGGCTTTCAGCCCTGAAGGGAGCGGAAGCCCAGAAGAACGGTAGGCCTCGAGAATCGGTTCCTTGATCCACCGAGCCAAGGTTGACTTGGAGGCCTGAGAGCCCTTACGCTGGCCAGCGACAAGGACAAAGAGCGCATCTGAACGGCGCAGGGGCGCCGTGCGAGACACGTAGAACCGGAGTGCTCTCACTAGATCCAAAGAGTGCAAATCCTTTTCACACTGGTGAATTGGATTAGGGCAAAAGGAAGGCAAGGAGATATCCTGATTTAGATGAAAAGGGGATACCACCTTAGGGAGAAATTCCGGAACAGGACGCAGAACCACCTTATCCTGGTGAAAAACCAGGAAGGGGGCTTTGCATGACAGCGCTGCAAGCTCAGACACTCTCCTAAGTGATGTGACTGCCACCAGGAAGGCCACCTTCTGCGAAAGACGGGAGAGAGAGACATCCCGCAGCGGCTCAAAAGGCGGCTTTTGAAGAGCCGTCAGGACCCTGTTAAGATCCCAAGGTTCCAACGGACGTTTGTAAGGTGGGACCATGTGGCAGACCCCCTGCAGGAACGTGCGGACCTGCGGAAGCCTGGCTAGACGCTTTTGAAAAACACGGAGAGCGCAGATACTTGGCCCTTGAGAGAGCCGAGGGACAAACCCTTGTCCATTCCAGATTGTAGGAATGAAAGGAATGTGGGTAAGGCAAACGGCCATGGCGGAAAGCCGTCATCAGCGCACCAGGATAGGAAGATTTGCCAAGACCTGTAATAGATCTTGGCGGACGTTGGCTTCCTGGCTTGTCTCATGGTGGCAATGACATCCTGAGATAACCCTGAAGACGCTAGGAGCCAGGACTCAATGGCCACACAGTCAGGTTGAGGGCCACAGAATTCAGATGGAAAAACGGGCCTTGTGACAGCAAGTCTGGGCGGTCTGGAAGTGCCCACGGTTGACCCACCGTGAGATGCCACAGATCCGGATACCACGACCGCCTCGGCCAGTCTGGAGCGACGAGAATGGCGCGACGGCAGTTGGACCTGATCTTGCGTAGTACCCTGGGCAGCATCGCCAGAGGGGGAAACACATAAGGCAGTCGAAACTGCGACCAATCCTGGACTAAAGCGTCCGCTGCCAGAGCTCTGTGATCCTGAGACCGTGCCATGAAGGCCTGGACCTTGTTGTTGTGTCGTGACGCCATGAGATCGACGTCCGGCGTTCCCCAGCGGCGACAGATCTCTCGAAACACGTCTGGATGCAGAGACCATTCCCCCGCGTCCATGCCCTGACGACTGAGAAAATCTGCTTCCCAGTTTTCTACGCCCGGGATGTGAACTGCGGAGATGGTGGAGCCTGTGGCTTCCACCCACTGCAGAATCCGCCGGACTTCCTGGAAGGCTTGACGACTGCGAGTGCCGCCTTGGTGGTTGATGTAGGCGACGGCAGTGGCGTTGTCAGACTGGATTCGGATCTGTCGGCTTTCCATCGGTGGCTGGAGGGAAAATAGGGCTAGATATACTGCCCTTATCTCCAGGATATTGATCTGAAGGGACGATTCCATCGGAGTCCAGGTTCCTTGAGCCCTGTGGTGGAGAAAAACCACTCCCCAACCTGACAGGCTCGCGTCCGTGGTGACCACGGCCCAGGTTGGAGGTAGGACGGATTTTCCCAGAGACAGATGTGGGTAGGAGCCACCACTGAAGTGATGTTTTGGTTGCAAGGGAAAGAGATGTTCTTGTCGAGGGAAGCCGCACTCTTGTCCCATTTGCGAAGAATGTCCCATTGGAGTGGCCGTAGATGGAATTGCGAACGGCACTGCCTCCATAGCTGCAACCATCTTCCCCAGGAAGTGCATGAGGCGCCTTAAGGGGTGTGACTGACTCCGAAGAAGTGATTGCACCCCCGCCTGCAGAGAAAGCAGTTTGTCCCGCGGTAGCTTGACTAACGCTGGCTGGGTATGAAACTCCATCCCGAGGTAAGTCAGTGACTGGGTCGGTGTCAACTTGGATTTTGGGAAATTGATGATCCATCCGAACTGCTGGAGAGTCGCCAGAGCGACGGTAAGGCTTTGTTGACACGCCACCCGAGAAGGGGCCCTGACTAGGAGATCGTCTAAGTAGGGGATCACCGAGTAGCCCTGAGAGTGCAGGACCGCCACGACGGATGCCATGACTTTGGTGAAAACCCGTGGGGCTGTCGCCAGGCCGAAAGGCAATGCCACGAACTGGAGGTGTTCGTCCCTGATGGCGAAACGCAGGAAACGTTGATGTTCGGGTGCGATCGGCACATGGAGATAAGCATCCTTGATGTCGATCGATGCTAGGAAGTCTCCTTGTGACATCGAGGCGATGACCGAGCGGAGAGATTCCATCCGAAACAGTCTGGTTCTCACATGTCTGTTGAGTAGCTTGAGGTCCAGAACGGGACGGAATGACCCGTCCTTTTTTGGCACCACGAACAAGTTGGAGTAAAATCCGCGACCATGTTCCTGAAGGGGAACGGGAATCACAACTCCTTCGATCTTTAGAGCGTCCACTGCCTGAAAAAGTGCGTCGGCCTGTGCGGGGGTGGAGAGGTTCTGAAGAAACGAGCCGTAGGTCGGGAGCTGAACTCTATCCGGTAACCATGAGACAGAATGTCTCACCCATCGGTCTTGAACATGTGGCCACCAGGCGTCGCCAAAGCGGGAGAGCCTGCCACCGACCGAGGATGTGGCTAGGTGAGGCCGAGAGTCATGAGGAGGCAGTCTTGGAGGCAGTGCCTCCTGCGGCCTTTTGGGGGCGTGACTTGGACCGCCACGCATAGGAGTTCCTCTGGCCTTTCTCCGGCCGGTTGGACGAAGAGGATTGGGGCTTGGCGGAGGGACGAAAGGACCGAAACCTCGATTGGATTTTTCTCTGCTGAGGTCTCTTAGGTTTGGACTGGGGTAAGGAGGAGTCCTTTCCCGAGGATTCCTTAATAATCTCCTCCAATCGTTCGCCAAATAAACGGTCGCCAGAAAAAGGCAAACCAGTTAAGAACCTTTTGGAAGCAGAGTCTGCTTTCCATTCGCGCAGCCACATGGCCCTGCGGACTGCCACGGAGTTAGCAGATGCTACAGCCGTACGGCTAGTGGAGTCCAGGACGGCGTTCATGGCGTAGGACGAAAAAGCTGATGCCTGAGAAGTCAAGGAAGAAACATGCGGAGCAGAATTACGTGTGACAGCATTAATCTCAGTGAGACAAGCAGAGATTGCTTGGAGAGCCCAAACAGCCGCAAAGGCCGGGGCGAAAGACGCGCCCGTGGCCTCATAGATAGACTTCACCAAGAGCTCTGTCTGTCAGT
This sequence comes from Anomaloglossus baeobatrachus, assembly GCF_048569485.1. Taxonomy (NCBI): domain Eukaryota; kingdom Metazoa; phylum Chordata; class Amphibia; order Anura; family Aromobatidae; genus Anomaloglossus; species Anomaloglossus baeobatrachus. Next base: position 38,407 of record NW_027445191.1, on the reverse strand, counting down.
GGCATCCTTCAGGGATGAGCCATCGGCAACAGACACAACGGACCTAGCAGCCAATCTAGAGACTGGAGGATCCACCTTGGGAGAGTGTGCCCAGCCCTTAACGACTTCAGGTGGAAAGGGATAACGCGTGTCAGAGTGCCTTTTAGCAAAATGCTTGTCCGGGACCGCTCTGGGCTTCTCGACAGCGTCCCTGAAGTTAGAGTGATCAAAAAATGTATTGCGCGTACGTTTGGGGAATCGAAATTGGTGTTTCTCCTGCTGAGAAGCCGACTCCTCTACAGGTGGAGGCGGGGGAGAGAGATCCAACACCTGGTTGATGGACGAAATAAGATCATTTACTAAGGCGTCCCCCTCAGGGGTATCAAGGTTGAGGGCAAAGTCAGGGTCAGAGCCCTGAGCTCCCACGTCCGCCTCGTCATCCCGAGAGTCCTCAAGCTGAGATCCAGAGCAGCGTGAGGAGGCCGGGGAAGAGTCCCAGCGAGGCCGCTTAGCCGGTCTGGGACTGCGATCCGGGCAGGAGTCCTCCGCCTGGGACCTAGGGGCTATCCTGGGAGCGCGCTGCGGCGCGGACCGAGAAGGCCCTGGAGGAGACTAACAGGGGCCGGTGCCTGTGAAGAGCCCGGTCTGGACTGCAATGCCTCAAGGAGCTTAGATGACCATTTGTCCATAGACTGTGCAATGGATTGAGAAAGTGACAGTTTCTCAGCGAAAGAGGCCAATGACGGTGACTCTGTCCCTGCAGCCTGCTCAGGAGGAGCAGGGGGATCTACATGAGCCGAGGGGCCCACAAGTGCCCTAGGCTCCGGCTGAGCAAGCGTGGCAGGAGTCTAGCATTGATCGCAGTGAGGTTAGGTGGATCCCGCAGGCAACATAGCCCCACAAGAGGTACAGGCTGCGAAAAAAACCTGTGCCTTAGGGGCTTTGCTCCTTGTGGACGACATGCTGTAAGCAATAAGTGTCCCTTAGGAGAGCGACCACTGAGGGTTTATGGGAAAGGGTTATACAGCCGTTCCGAATAAAAATATATAATATAATATAATATAATATATATATATATATATATATATATATATATATATATATAATATATATATATATCACGGCACCCTAGGGGAACCAGCACCAGGTGACCGGTGCGGCTTACCAACCGCTGGTGTCCTCCAGATTCCTTGTCGTGGGTCCCCCGGAGCTGTAGAGCTGTGCAGCTGCAGCATACACCGGCATAATGCCAAACATGGCCGCCGGAGCTCTCAAGGGGGGAGTGGAGCTATGGGCGGCGCCGGCCAAAGGCGGGAATCTGGAGGCCCCATAGTGGTCAATTAGAGGGGAGAGGAGACATGCAAAGATGCTCCAGCCCTCTGTCGGTAATCCCGCCCTTACCCCTGACAGGCAGGCCCGGGGGCGGGATTTTTCGCGACTAGGCCGCGGATGAAGCCGGGGACTAAATTTAAGGCCGTGCCCGACAAGCAGGCACGGTCGGCGCGGAAGTCCGATGAAAAAACTACGGACGGCGCTACTGGGGAGAAAGGCGACCTCTCTCCCCGTACCGTCCCCACATGGGGACACAGAGTACCTTCAAGGTGCAGGGCCTGGTCCCTGGGGATGAAAACGCTCCGGTCCAGCAGGTTCTACCAGGGGCTGCGGATGGAGCACGGTCTCAGCAGGTGAATGACCGGTGAGGCTCCCACTTCTCCCAGAGCCGCATAAGGGATGGCGAAGGAGACGGCATGTGGCTCCAGCCTTTGTACCCGCAATGGGTACCTCAACCTTAACAACACCGCCGACATAGTGGGGTGAGAAGGGAGCATGCCGGGGACCCCATAGGGGACCTCTTTTCTTCCATCCGTCATACTATATGAGAATTTTTATTTTTTTTTCTATGAGTGGATGTGTGCCTCCTTCCACACAAAGCATAAAACTGAGGAGCCCGTGGTCCACGGGAGGGTGTATAGGCAGAGGGGAGGGGTTAACACTTTTTAAAGTGTAATACTTTGTGTGGCCTCCAGAGGCAGAAGCTATACACCCAATTGTCTGGGTCTCCCAATGGAGCGACAAAGAAAACTACTATTTTTTACTGTTTACTAGAAATTCATGGTGACCATGAATTTCAGGCTTAGTACCATCTGAGAATAAAAAGCTGGTATTAACCCCTTTATTACCCAGCATGCCACCGCCATAGGATAAGCCGGGTAAAGCGCCTGGAAATGGCGCTAAGAAACAATATGCCATTTCCAGGGCTGGCTGCGGAGAATCCCAGCCCCCAGCTGCCTGGCTTTACCTTACTGGCTTTCAAAATACGGCAGGAGCCCACAAATTGTTTTTAGTTTTTAAGAATGAATGGGCTTCCCTGTATTTTGATCGCCAGTCAAGGTAACACCAGGCAGATGGGGGTGGCAGCCAGTAGCCGTCCACTTTATCTTCGCTGAGAATCAAATACTGCAGAGCACTAAGTCTTTTTAAATTATTTTTATACAACTATATAGTGTACAAGCGTCTCTACAGAGAGCAAAGAGCATTGTCAGCTCTGCTACATCACTCTGTACAGATCAAGAAGCAGGCTGACAGTGAGGGTATGATTCCACCTTCCTGATTCCAGGACCTTCGATGACTTCATAGTCATGTGACCAGACTAAGCCAACGTCTGTACAACATTCACAACAGACTGGTCACATGTTTACGATGTCATGCAAGGTCCTTTAGGCTGTAGTGCTTACCGGGGGCACAGCAATGATCAGATGCAGAAGCAGCAGCCGGGAGACGGCGGGTCTGCAGGACGAGTCACGGGACCTGTAAGTATGATCATAATGTTTTTTAATGTGATTTTTTTTTTTTCACAGCCCCTGGACCCAATCTGTAACACGAGATTCCCAGGAAAGCTCGTGATCGGTATGATCCCCGATCTTTATATAGTTCAGGTTCACCCATCACTAAACACCTCACATGGGTCTCCAAACCAGATAGCGTCATTACAGACAATTTTGTGCTTAAATTCAAATGGCTCTCCTTGCTTTCGAGCCTTGCTGTGCGCACAAACAGTAGATTTCCACCAGATGTGAGGTATCTGCGTGCTCAGGAGAAATTGCACAATAAATTGCATGGTGCATTTTCTCCTGTTACCCATGTGGGAAAAAAAAACCCGCTATCTGGTTGAAGCAACAGTTTTATGGCAAAATGTTTTTATTTTCATGGCTTAACCTTATGAAATTCTGTGAAGCAACTGGGGTTCAAGGTGATCAAACATCTAGATACATTTCTTGAGGGGTCTAATTTCCAAAATGGGGTCTGTTGTGGGTGAGCTCCACTGTTAAAGCATATCAGGGCTCTCCAAACACAAGCTGATCGCAAATTATGGCAGCGGATTTTGCTTTCAAAAATAAAATGGCGCTCCTTTCTTGCGCCCAAACAGATTTCCACCACATGTGAGATATTGGCACACTCAGGAAATTGCACAACAAGTCTATGGTGCATTTTTCCCTGTTACCCTTGTGAAAATGCAAAATTTGAGCCTTAAGTAACATTTGTGGGAAAGTGAAATTTTCATTTTTCCTCACATTGCTTTAGCTCCTGTGAAGCCGCTAAAGGGTTATTAAACTTCTTGGATACGGTTTTGAGAGGTAAAGTTTTTAGAATGGTGTCACGTTGGGGTATTTGTCACCTAGGCCTTTTAAAGTCACTTCACATGAGATACCGAGAAAAAGGGCTTTGTAAATTTTGTTTCTAAAAGTGAGAAATTGCTGATAAAACCTTGTAGCTTTCTAAGTAAAAAAACAAAAAAAACACTTTCAAAAATTGCGCTGATGTAAAGTAGACATGTGGGAAATGTGTGACATAACTTTCTGGTTTAAGTTGATACAAATTAAAAGTTTGAAAATTGCGAAATTTTACAAATTTTCACCAAACGTACGATCTTTTCACAAAAACAAAATGATGATATCGTCTTAATTTTACCAATATCCCCAAGTACAATATGTCACAAAAGAAATCTCAGAATCGCCAGGATCCATTGAAGCATTCCAGAGTTATAACCTCAAAATGACACTGTCAGAAATGAAAAAAAATGGCCCAGTCAAATGAAAAAAGGCTCTGGCGCGAAAGGGTTAAATTCAGTAAAGAAAAAAAATGTGCATAAGATTTAGGAAACAAGCATTTATGCTTACTTGCATAAAAACATGTGCACAATCTCTAAGAATATCAACATCTAAAGTAATAGACTTAATTCTGATATCGCCACAATCATACTGACCAGCTGAATAAACTTGTCAATTCTTTTATCACTGAACACTATACAAATGAAAGTAAAGGAAAAAAAAAAAAAAAGCTGCCATTTTCTATTTAACCCACAGATTTTTTTTTGTTGAATTCATTATCTGCTACAGATACACACAAGCAGGCATTGAGGTCCTTCGCAGGTGCACTTTGATCTGCCCTGAACCTGTGCGGGACCTCACTGGCTGCTAGTGTAGATGACAGAACATGTCATCCACACTAGCAAGGAGGACAAAGATGGCTGAAAGAGGAGGCGCTGACCTGGAGACTCCCATCCAACCGGTCTGCTCCGCACCAACCGTTAAGGGAGTATTATAAACATCCGGTGAAAGGTTCCCTTTAATGCTTAGGAGACCCAGTTTTCTGTTAGGGCCTTTATCATTTTTGGTATTCTGTATGATATAGGTCAGTAAGGCTGCTGATGCAGGCATTTTACATTTGCTACCAACTCTACAAGGATTTTTTATTTTATGGAGGTTTTAGGTCTTTGTGCTTTGCATTTAAACCTCAAAAGCTGCTCATTTAAAGTAGGTGAAGCACTACGAAGGGAATTTTGTTACTTACCGTAAATTCCTTTTCTTCTAGCTCTTATTGGGAGACCCAGACGATTGGGGTATAGCTACTGCCCTCTGGAGGCCACACAAAGCACTACATTAAAAGTGCAAGGCCCCTCCCCCTCTGGCTATACCCCCCCGTGGTATCACGGGTTCTCCAGTTTTAGTGCCAAAGCAAGAAGGAGGAAGCCAATAACTGGTTTAAACAAATTAACTCCGAATAACATCGGAGAACTGAAAAACCGTTCAACATGAACAACATGTGTACCCGCAAACAACAAAAAAACATCCCGAAGGACAACAGGGCGGGTGCTGGGTCTCCCAATAAGAGCTAGAAGAAAAGGAATTTACGGTAAGTAACAAAATTCCCTTCTTCTTCAGCGCTCTATTGGGAGACCCAGACGATTGGGACGTCCAAAAGCTGTCCCTGGGTGGGTAAATAAATACCTCATGTTAGAGCTGCAAAACAGCCCTCCCCTATGGGGGTGTCACTGCCGCCTGCAGGACTCTTCTACCTAAGCTGGCATCCGCCGAAGCATAGGTATGCACCTGATAATGCTTGGTGAAAGTGTGCAGACTGGACCAGGTAGCTGCCTGGCACACCTGTTGAGCCGAAGCCTGGTGACGTAATGCCCAGGACGCACCCACGGCTCTGGTTGAGTGGGCTTTTAGCCCTGAAGGAACCGGAAGCCCCGCAGAACGGTAGGCTTCAAGAATTGGTTCTTTGATCCATCGAGCCAGGGTGGCTTTAGAAGCCTGCAACCCCTTGCGCGGACCAGCGACAAGGACAAAAAGTGCATCGGAACGGCGTATGGGCGCCGTGCGGGAAATGTAGATTCTGAGTGCTCTCACCAGATCTAGCAAACGTAAGTCCTTTTCATACCGGTGAACCGGATGAGGGCAAAAAGAAGGCAAGGAAATATCCTGATTAAGATGAAAAGAGGATACGACCTTAGGAAGAAACTCCGGAATGGGGCGCAGCACAACCTTGTCCTGGTGGAACACCAGGAAGGGAGCCTTGGATGACAGAGCTGCCAGCTCAGACACTCGCCGAAGCGATGTGATGGCAACAAGAAACGCCACTTTCTGCGACAGCCGAGAAAAGGAAACTTCCTTCAGAGGCTCGAAGGGCGGCTTCTGGAGAGCAACTAGTACCCTGTTCAGATCCCATGGATCTAACGGTCGCTTGTACGGGGGCACAATATGACAGACCCCCTGCAGGAACGTGCGCACCTTAGGAAGACGTGCTAGACGCTTCTGAAAAAACACGGATAGTGCCGAAACTTGCCCTTTAAGGGAGCTGAGCGACAAGCCCTTTTCTAACCCCGATTGCAGGAAAGAAAGAAACTTGGGTAATGCAAATGGCCAGGGAGACACTCCCTGGGCCGAGCACCAGGATAAGAAAATCTTCCACGTTCTGTGGTAGATCTTAGCAGAATTCGACTTTCTAGCTTGTCTCATTGTGGCAATCACTCCTTGAGATAATCCTGCAGATGCTAGGATCCAGGACTCAATGGCCACACAGTCAGGTTCAGGGCCGCAGAATTCTGATGGAAAAACGGCCCTTGGGACAGTAAGTCTGGTCGGTCTGGCAGTGACCACGGTCGACCGATCGTGAGATGCCACAGATCCGGATACCACGACCTCCTCGGCCAGTTTGGAGCGACGAGTATGATGCGGCTGCACTCGGATCTGATCTTGCGTAGCACTCTGGGCAAGAGCGCCAGAGGCGGAAACACGTAAGGGAGCTGAAACTGCGACCAATCTTGAACCAAGGCGTCTGCCGCCAGAGCTCTGTGATCGCGCGACCTCGCCATGAATGCCGGGACCTTGTTGTTGTGCCGGGATGCCATTAGGTCGACGTCCGGCACTCCCCAGCGGCGACAGATTTCCTGAAACACGTCCGGGTGAAGGGACCATTCCCCTGCGTCCATGCCCTGGCGACTGAGGAAGTCTGCTTCCCAGTTTTCTACGCCTGGGATGTGAACCGCGGATATGGTGGATGCTCTGTCCTCCACCCACATTAGAATGCGCCGGACTTCTTGGAAGGCTTGCCGACTGCGCGTCCCTCCTTGGTGGTTGATGTATGCCACCGCTGTGGAGTTGTCCGATTGGATTCGGATCTGCTTTCCTTCCAGCCACTGCTGGAAGGCCAGTAGGGCAAGATACACTGCTCTGATTTCCAGAACATTGATCTGAAGGGTGGACTCCTGCGGAGTCCACGTCCCCTGAGCCCTGTGGTGGAGAAACACTGCTCCCCACCCCGACAGACTCGCATCTGTCGTAACTACTGCCCAGGATGGGGGCAGGAAGGATCTTCCCTGAGATAATGAGGTGGGAAGGAGCCACCATTGTAGAGAGTCCTTGGCCGTCTGGGAAAGCGAGACTTTCCTGTCCAGGGACGTTGACTTCCCGTCCCATTGGCGGAGAATGTCCCATTGAAGTGGGCGCAGATGAAACTGCGCAAAGGGAACTGCTTCCATGGCTGCCACCATCTTCCCTAGGAAATGCATGAGGCGCCGCAAGGGATGCAACTGGCCCTGCAGAAGAGATTGCACCCCTGTCTGTAGTGACCGCTGCTTGTCCAGCGGAAGCTTCACTATCGCTGCTAGAGTATGAAACTCCATGCCAAGATACGTTAGTGACTGAGTCGGTGATAGGATCGACTTTGGAAAGTTGATGATCCATCCGAAAGACTGTAGAGTCTCCAGCGTAGCATTCAGGCTGTGCTGACATGCCTCCTGAGAGGGAGCTTTGACCAATAAGTCGTCTAGGTAAGGGATCACCGAGTGTCCCTGAGAGTGCAAGACTGCTACCACCGCCGCCATGACCTTGGTGAAGACCCGTGGGGCTGTCGCCAGACCAAATGGAAGAGCTACGAACTGAAAATGGTCGTCTCCTATCACAAAACGTAGAAAACGTTGATGTTCTGTAGCAATTGGCACGTGGAGATAAGCATCTTTGATGTCTATTGAGGCAAGGAAGTCTCCTCTGGACATTGAGGCAATGACAGAGCGGAGGGTTTCCATCCGGAACCTCCTGGCGTGCACATGTTTGTTGAGCCGTTTTAGGTCCAGAACAGGACGGAACGAGCCGTCCTTTTTTGGAACCACAAAGAGATTGGAGTAAAACCCTTGCCCTTGTTCCTGAGGAGGGACTGGGATAACCACTCCTTCCGCTTTTAGGGAATCCACCGCCTGCAGCAGAGCATCTGCTCGGTCTGGATGTGGGGAGGTTCTGAAGAACCGAGCTGGAGAACGAGAATTGAACTCGATTCTGTACCCGCGAGACAAAATGTCCGTCACCCACCGGTCTTTGACCTGTGACATCCAAATGCCGGAAAAGCGGGAGAGCCTGCCCCCGACCGGCGATGCGGAGGGGGGGGGGGGCTGGAAGTCATGAGGTAGCCGCTTTGGAAGCGGTACCTCCATTTGCTTTCTTGGGGCGTGTGTGAGTCCGCCACGAATCTGAGTTTCTTTGCGTCCTCTGAGTCCCTTTGGACGAGGTAAATGGTGTCTTGCCCGAACCTCGAAAGGACTGAAACCTCTGCTGCCACTTTTTCTGCTGAGGTTTGGATGTTCTGGGTTGTGGTAAAGAGGAGTCTTTACCCTTGGACTGCTTAATGATGTCAGCCAATGGCTCGCCAAACAGTCTATCTCTAGACAAAGGCAAACTGGTTAAACATTTTTTGGAACCAGCATCTGCTTTCCAGTCCTTTAACCACAAGGCTCTGCGCAAAACTACCGAATTGGCGGACGCCATTGAGGTGCGACTGGTAGATTCTAGGACCGCATTGATAGCGTAAGACGCAAACGCCGACATCTGCGTGGTAAGGTGCGCCACTTGCGGCACTGCTGGATGCATGATAGCATCCACTTTTGCTAAGCCAGCTGAAATAGCCTGGAGTGCCCATACGGCTGCGAATGCCGGAGCAAACGACGCGCCTATAGCTTCATAGACAGATTTTAACCAAAGGTCCATCTGTCTGTCATTGGCATCTTTAAGTGAAGCGCCATCCTCCACTGCAACTATGGATCTAGCTGCAAGTTTGGAAATCGGGGGGTCTACCTTTGGACACTGTGTCCAGCGCTTGACCACCTCAGGGGGGAAAGGGAAACGCGTATCTTTAGATCGTTTAGAGAAACGCCTTTCTGGGTGAGCGTCGTGCTTCTGGATTGATTCTCTGAAGTCAGAGTGATCTAACAAAGCACTCAATTTACGCTTGGGATAAAGGAAACGAAACTTTTCCTGCTCCGCAGCCGCCTCTTCTGCTGAAGGGGCTGGGGGAGAAATATCCAACAGCCTATTGATGGCTGAGATAAGGTCGTTTACCATGGCATCCCCATCCGGGGTATCCAGGTTGAGAGGGGTTCCAGGAGTGGATTCCTGATCACTCTCATCAGACACATCACAGGGAGACTGATTGCGCTGAGACCCTGAGCAGTGTGAAGACGTCGAGGGTCTTTCCCAGCGAGCTCGCTTAGGGTGGCTGGGGCCATCATCTGAGTCATAATCCTCGGCCTGTGAAGCCGGGGACCCCCCTGTGGGCTGGATACATTCCAAGTAAGGGGGACCTGAGGACAGAGGCCTCGCCGTGCCCAGAGACTGAGCCCCATGCATAGATTGCAAGGTCTCAAGGATTTTTGCCATAGATACAGACATATTATCTGCAAAAACTGCAAAGTCTGTCCCTGTCACCGGGGCAGAACTTACAAGCGTCTCAGCCTGGGTCGCTACCTCTCCTGACTCCGGCTGGCGAAGCAGCACCGGGTCGGAGCATTGCACACAATGGGGGTCATCGGAGCCTGCTGGTAGATTAGCCCCACATGCAGCACACGCAGTATACACAGCCCTTTTTGCCTTGGCCGCCTTGCGTTTTGAGGATGACATGTTGCTGCTTCCACAGAGCGATCTGGGATATGCAGCCAGAAGCGCACCTCACAGTGCAAGTAATACAATAACTATATATCTGTACCCAGTACACTGATACACAGTGAGGCACTAGAGGGACCAGCACAGAAAAATCGCTTACCGCCCGCTTAAAAAGCGGGTGTGTGGTCGCCAGATAGCCCCTAGTCCAGGTCTCCCAGAGCCTTGCGTCCTTCCTCCAGCCAGGCATGCATGTAATGGCTGCCGGCGTCTCGAGAGAGGAAGGGGGGCGGGCCCTGGGCGTTCCTGGCCAAGAGCGGGAAGCCTGCTTCCCTCTGTGCCAAGTGTGAGGGCTGGAGCATGTAAATCAGGCTCCAGCCCTCGTCGCTGCTAGCGAACAGCGTCTCTCCCCTACCCTGAATGACAGGGTGGGGGCGGGAACGAAACGGAGCTGCCGGCGTCCTAGGCCCAAAAAGCCGGGGACTAAATTTATAACCGCCGCCGCCGTAAAAGCGCGGACGGCGGATCCCCGGCGCACCACAAGTCACAGCAGCGCCGCCCGGTCCAGAGGGGGTCGGCGCTGCGTTCCCAAACACAAACAATCCCCCAGTAATCTGTAGGGACACCAACTCCACGTTGCGGTCCCCGGCGCACTACAACACCCAGCCAGCCCGGAGTGTGTCTGTGCCTGCCGGGGACACAGAGTACCTGTATGATGCAGGGCCTGTCCCTGATCGTACTCCTGCTCCGTCTCCATCAGGTTCTAATGGGTCTGTGGATGGAGCCCGGCATCAGAGCTGAGAGGCCGGCAGGATCCCACTTCCACAGAGCCCTACCAGGGGATGTGGAAGGAAAACAGCATGTGAGGCTCCAGCCCTGTACCAGCAATAGGTACCTCAACCTTACAACACCATCCAGGGGTGAGAAGGGAGCATGCTGGGGACACTATATGTGTCCTCTTTTCTTCCATCCGAAACAGTCAGCAGCTACTGCTGACTAAAATCTGTGGAGCTATGCATGGAATGTCTGACCTCCTTCGCACACAAAGCTAAAACTGGAGAACCCGTGATACCACGGGGGGGTATAGCCAGAGGGGGAGGGGCCTTGCACTTTTAATGTAGTGCTTTGTGTGGCCTCCAGAGGGCAGTAGCTATACCCCAATCGTCTGGGTCTCCCAATAGAGCGCTGAAGAAAATTAGTTTCCCAACCATAAAATGGAAAATAACTTAGTTTATGAAAATTAACCATTTTAACATGGCAAACAAAATGTGCCCATCCCCTCATTAACCAAAATCTCGGTTCATATGGAATGCTCAAAATAAAAGATTTCAAATCAAATTCGATCTCTTTATGAAAAAATGTATTTTAATAGACGTATAATTTAAATAACTTAGATTGGAAAAAACTAACAAAAGCAGGCTTTAAAAAAGAAAAAAAAAAAAAGGGGGAAAAAAACAATATGGATTTATTACATCCCCTAAAACGTCTTGCACGGTCCCTCCCTACCTGGTCTAAAAGTTCACTCCACCTCAACCCTACCGAGACTTCCACCTAAAGTCGCCTCAAAGCCCGCTTTTTGTCTGTTTTCTTTTTTGCTGCCAGTTTCTTGTCACGGTCTCCAGCATGTTTCTTCGCCATGGGCCCGTCCCCAACAGCCACTGCCATCGATGCTGACGAGCAGGGGTCTGTGACATCTTTGCCCCTTAAAGATGAGCTCTGGGCATGAATTTCTGTCATTAGTCTTGCACGGGATGCGTATTCTTCATAGTTCTCCAGTAAAAGACGACCAGCCTCTTCATTCAGCGCTGATTCAGGGTTCGGATGAATCATTAAACACTTTATGGTCTTGGGGGGAGAACAAAGAAAAAACAGAAAAAAAAACAGAATTGTAAGAAAAATAACTGGTACATCAAGATCAATCATCTGCATTATTAGTCGCAATTTTTTTTCACAACTTGGCAGGTTTTGCAACAAAAGTGTTTTACATGAGTTGTCTAGAGAAAACACTTTGAATCCTCACCTTGAAACCTGCTGGGGTTGGTTTGCAAGTATTTGGTAACTCTGCTTTGCAAACTTTAAAAATTTGGCCTGGCTGGCAGAAGAGTTAGAAAAGATGAATGAATACACATCAGAACTCCCACTTTAGTGATAGGGCTGCAGCGAGGTTAGCACACATTGTTCTACTAAACCAAACCTACAGCACCGTGAAAACCCCAAATGTCATGGAAGTTTTGTTCAGTATAATTGCACAAGGGTCCATTTCTGCTAAATACAGAAGCTAAAACGCAGCAGGGGGACAGATGTGAGAGCCTGCACCTTGTGTCAGCAACATGACAAGGACAATATTGTCTTCACTGAAAACAGATTTGACTAATTGAAATTAAATGATCAGTACAGGAGGAGAGAAAAGCAGATTTTTCACAATATGAAGTTTATTTTCATGTAATTTTAATGAAAATTACTTTAACCCCTTCATAAGGCTATTTGTTTTTTTTCATCTTATTCCAAGAGCAATTACTTTTAATTTTCCATCCTCAGCCTTGTGAGGCTCGTTTTCTGCGGTAGAAGTTCTACTTTTAATGACAATTCATTGTACTATATGATAAGCTGGAAAGCAGGAATAAATTCCAATTGCATTAAAACTGCAAATAAGTAATTTCACAATTGTTTATTTGGGGCTTTTATTTACCATGCTCACAATACTGATTCTCCAGGTCAGAGTGATTATGCAGACCACCAAGTATAGTTCTTATTTAGGTGGTGAAAATTGTTGGCAAGTTTGGAAAAAAAATGTTTTGCTTGTGTCGCCATTGTCGAATATTTTCAATTTTCGGGTTCTGGGGCGATGTGAGGGCTTATTTTTTGCTCCCAAATGTTTTTACTGATACCATTTAGGGGTACATATAATGTTTTGGTCACCTCTTATGTAGTTTTATTGCAATGGTCATTCTGCCATTTTTTAATCTCATTAATTTTTATTAATTTTATGTATTGATAGATCAAACTTTCACAAATGCAATACCAAATGTGTATTTTTATTGTTTTATTCTTAATGGGGGAAAAAAGGAGAGTGATTTGAGCTTTCATTTTTTAAAAAACGTAACAGTATCTAATAGTCTCCTTAGGGGGATGGAAACTGATCGTCTGATCAAAGTCCCTATCTATAAATGTCAGCTAAACCCTGGCTTTCACGGAAATATCGTAATGACAGGCAAGGGGCCTTAAGCATTTCTGCTGATCACAGCGGTACTGCAGCACACCTCTGATCAGGAGCAGCGATCAGAAACTCCAGGCACAAAGTCCCCTAGAGGGACTAGTAAAGTCAATAAAAAAAGGTAATTTTTGTAAAATAAAATTTATATATATATATATATATATATATATATATATATATATATATATATATATATATATATATTATATATACACACACACACACACACATCGCTCTCTCTCTCTCTATATATACATCTATATATATATATATATATATATATATATATATATATATATATATATATATATATATATATATATATATATATATATATATATGCGCATACAAAAGCTAATTTGGTATAGCAGAGTTCAGAAATGCCCAATCAAAATATAAAATTGATTGGAGTTTTTTTTACTACACTGTCTACCAAACACCAAAGTTTTTGGGTTTATTTTGTCGCTGCAATACTGCACTAAGATGCCATAGCAGGAAATCAAAAGATCATTCATGGAAAAATTGATTCAAGAAGCTCAAGTTGCAAAAAAAATAAGCCATCAGTGAGCCCCAGATCCCAAAAAATGAGAACGCTGAGTCTCTGAAAATGGTGACAAAAGCCAATTTAGGTTTGCAAGTGTCTGAAATTTTTTCACCACTTAGATAATTTAAACTATACATGTATGCTATCTATGAACTTGTACTGACCTGAATCATATTGAGAGGCCAGTTTCACCATATTGTGAACACTTTACATAAACTCTAAAGTAAAGTGTGCAATTGCACTTTTTTTTCCAAATTCACCACTTATTTTTTTCCCATTTTCAAGTACAATATGGAGCAGAGTGAATGGTGTTCAAAAAAGTACAACTCATCCCGCAAAAAACAAGCAGTCATATGGCTGTGTTGACGAAAAAAAAAAAAAGTTATGGCTCTTGGAAGGAGGAGGAAAAAAAGAAAAAAAAAAAAATTGCCCAGTGCAGAGTCCCTTCCCCTTCCACCCCACAGCTGATAAAGGCATATAATGAATGATTAAATCAGCCATCATGTCGGAAAATTACGTGCTTGGTCTGTGAGCCCGCATTAATGTAAGGAAACCAATATATGACGTGCCCGTGTGTCATGTCAGTAAATGGATTAAGAAAATATGTCTCCAGATGACAGTTTATAAACTTTATATCTGAATATGAACATTCCGTTGGGAAGTAATCAACTATATTTTTACTTATAAGATATAATCTAACTAATAAAACACATTACAGTTGTAATTACATTCTCATTAGAAAGCAAACCTGTCTAATCCTGACAAAAATCACTCTTGGTAGACGAAAATTTGTTCTTACCAGTAACACATGTCTAATGCCAAGCTCTGCTTTCCAGTCTTTCTTTAAAACATTTACACAGATTTCTCCATTGTTGCTAACATTGGGGTGAAATATTTTGGTAAGGAAGTATCCTTTCGGAGGGGCGGCTGGAAAATCTTTGCCCAAGATTAACTTCATTCTGAAAATACCCCCTGAATATGGAGTTCCCTCTGCAAAAAAACAAAACAAAAAACAAGGTTTGACAGTAAGGTTGTGTTCACATGTTGCGCTATTGAGTTTGATACATTTTTCAGTGAAGATTCGTCACTAAACCTGAAGGGATTCCTGATGCCAGCAAAGTCTATGAGAATCCTAAAGTCTCCTACACACATTGCTTATTTGTGACTTGCAGATCTGGTGCATAAAATAATCTGCAGCATGTCAGTTAATCATTTTTTCACCATTAACTACAATGAAGCTAGTCTAAAACGCTATAAAAATGTACAGGTATAAAAATGATTGCATTTTTGTATGCATTTTAAGCCCGCAGTGACTGCTACAGAGATAACCTACTTGACCTCCATGTCAATATGTGTGTTAAATGCCCCAAGGGAGTCCCTAGAGCACATTCATATAATTCTCCTGCATTAGTTAACAGGTAGTGTTAAGCGAGCCACTGATCGGTACTCGATCGAACATTGGGATGCTGGGATGTGTCATCAACACAGGCTCACTGCATGAAGTGTGCAGCCCCCCCAGGGAGAGCCATTCGTAGTCTGACTGGCTCTCACTGGGGTATTTCCCTTAAGCATACTGATCCTGCTGGTTACTGGGATGTGAGATCCACCACCCCAGACCTTTACTTTGATATGTCCCCGATAAACCCTGTATACCCTACTACGGGAAATGCATTGGGTCAACCTTTTGGGGAACTCAATTTTTGAATCTCTTTGCCAGATAACTAAAAACAATGATGTATATGGCATATTGGTGGAACTGTGTTTTTCTATCCTTAGAGGATATTTTTCATTTTGATGTGTGCACTGTTTAGTGCAGGGTGTGACTTAGGGATTGTTGGGGTTTCCAGTCGGTGAATGGGGGTGCCACAACCCTAGGGCGTCATTGCTAGGTAGGGATATACTCAGGGGCCACTAGGGTGAGCTTATCTCCTACCTAGATATTTTGTATACTATAACTATTAAAAGTAATTACTTTTTCCCTATCACTCACTATATAAAGAGCTTGTGTTTGGTTTCTTTAGCTTTTAAATATAGTCAAGGTTATTTTTCATAAAAAAAAAGTTTTTTTTCTCTGTCTACAGTCACTGGGGTTGAAATAATGTTTTTGGGTGTAGTGCATGGAAAAAACAAACCCGCCCCATGTTTATGGCTGGCGGTATGTGGGCGGAGAGTCAAACTGCCCAATAATTAACTTCCATTATACTTGTTACTCACATTGAGCACTTTTAGAGCATCTGACCTGCTGTAGTTCTGAGCACCCGAGCATTTAGGGCTCACCCATGTCTAGCTGCAGGTGTTTTAAATATCTTATAATGGTTATGTGTGGTCATTTGATTTTACCCCTAGGTCTGTTCGCTTGTTTGGACTAGCTTAGTTCTGCCTTTATGAGACTCTCATACTTCACACCTTGGAGCAATTTTACATCCAGCGCGCGCGCACCAACCCACCCCCGCCCCAACCCGCGCGCAAACCCACGCCCCCGCACGCGCGCAAACCCACGCACACAAACGCCTATGCGCGCGCACGCAAACCCACGCACGCAAACAAACACCCCCGCGCGCACGCAAACCCGCACACATACCCGAAACACCCCCGCACACATACCCGAAACACCCCCGCACACATACCCGAAACACCCCCGCACACATACCCGAAACACCCCCGCACACATACCCGAAACACCCCCGCACACATACCCGAAACACCCCCGCACACATACCCGAAACACCCCCGCACACATACCCGAAACACCCCCGCACACATACCCGAAACACCCCCGCACACATACCCAAACACCCCCGCACACATACCCAAACACCCCCGCACACATACCGAAACACCCCCGCACACATACCGAAACACCCCCGCACACATACCGAAACACCCCCGCACACATACCGAAACACCCCTGCACACATACCGAAACACCCCCCGCACATACCGAAACACCCCCCGCACACATACCGAAACACCCCCCGCACACATACCGAAACACCCCCCGCACACATACCGAAACACCCCCCGCACACATACCGAAACACACCCGCACACATACCGAAACACACCCGCACACATACACAAACCGAAACCTACCCGCACACATACACAAACCGAAACACACCCGCACACATACACAAACCGAAACCTACCCGCACACATACACAAACCGAAACATACCCGCACACATACACAAACCGAAACATACCCGCACACATACACAAACCGAAACATACCCGCACACATACACAAACCGAAATATACCCGCACACATACACACACCCGCGCACACAAACCAAAACAAATCCATGCAGACGCTGCAGTTTTTTCTGCACACAAACTGCAACCAAAACTGCACCTTGTCAGAGCCTGTAAAAAAACGCTTGTAATGTAGGTGTTTTTGATGCACTATTGATGCATTTCTTATGACAAAATGCACCAAAAACGCATGAAAAATGCACCAAATTGACAGAATGCGTTTTTTGTGACAAATGTTGACGAAAAGGCTAGAAGAATGAACATGAACAAACTTTAGACAAAAAAACGCTGACAAGCACATAGCAAATCTGACTTCTCAGACTTTGCTGGGAAGTCAAATGTCACAAAGTTCTGACAACAAAACTGCACCAAAAAAGTGACAAAAACGCAGCGTGCACATGTAGCCTAAAAATACGAACCCACAGCTACCCCAGATATGGCGCATCACAGCAGAGCTAATTTTGGAACTTTGCCACTGCAACTCAATTGGGAAGAGCTGAGGCCAAAGTAATGGCTTTTGGGGTTGATTTCAGCTGTGTAGTGTCAGCTGGCATCACAGTGTTAGTAATGGAGGCATCTGTCAGACAACCCCATTGCTATCCCAGTAAGTAAAAATAAATAGTTTAAATAACCATCCCCCCACTTTCCCTGATTCATCATTCTATTTAAAAAACAACCAAAACCCCCAAACTGGAAAAAAAAAACCATGCAGGTCCGACATAAGCCAGGGAAATCCGACTAAGGCCCTGTGCGTTTTACCCGCTTTTTGCGGCAGAAATTTGAGAAAATGGTTGTAACCTTTCTGCAGACATTCCCCAGCAAAACCTATGGAAAACAAATTAGCTGTGCGCACACTTTTTTCAAGAAAATTCTTTCTGTAGATTTTCTTGAGAAAAAAATGAGCATGTCACTTTTCTGCAGCTAACAGTTATTCACTCCATTGACTAATGTAATCATGAAATACTGCAGGGAATAACGCAGGTAGCAAATTATGTGAGTTTCATTGCTTTTTCCTGCGTTATTCCCGCGTTTTCACGTTTTTCAGGACAATGTTCATCACTGCCCTGCATTTTGCAGGGAAGTGATGTCATTGTGACAGAAAGAGGAAGCTGAGCAGAGGGTAAACACAGATCACACACACAGATCACACACACACACAGATCACACACACACACAGATCACACACACACACAGATCACACACACACACAGATCACACACACACACAGATCACACACACACACAGATCACACACACACACAGATCACACACACACACAGATCACACACAGATCACACACACACACAGATCACACAGATCACACACACACACACACACAGATCACACACACACACACACACACACACACACACACACACACACACACAGATCACACACACACACACACACACAGATCACACACACACACAGATCACACACACAGATCACACACACACACAGATCACACACACACACACACAGATCACACACACACACACACACAGATCACACACACACACACACACAGATCACACACACACACACACAGATCACACACACACACACAGATCACACACACACACACACAGATCACACACACACACAGATCACACACACAAACACACACACATCACAGATCACACACACAGATCACAGATCACACACACAGATCACAGATCACACACACAGATCACAGATCACACACACAGATCACAGATCACACACACACACACACAGATCACACACACACAGATCACACACACAGATCACACACACACACACAGATCACACATACACACACACACACACACAGATCACACACACACACACACACAGATCACACACACACACACACACAGATCACACACACACACACACAGATCACACACACACACAGATCACACACACACACACAGATCACACACACACACACACACACAGATCACACACACACACACAGATCACACACACACACACAGATCACACACACACACACAGATCACACACACACACACAGATCACACACACACACACAGATCACACACACACACACAGATCACACACACACACACAGATCACACACACAGATCACACACACAGATCACACACACACACAGATCACACACACACACAGATCACACACACACACACAGATCACAGATCACACACACACAGAGATCACAGATCACACACACAGAGATCACAGATCTCACACACACACACACACAGATCACAGATCACACACACACACACAGATCACAGATCACACACACACACACACAGATCACACACACACACACAGATCACACACACACAGAGATCACAGATCACACACACACACAGATCACACACACACACACACAGATCACACACACACACACACAGATCACACACACACACACAGATCACACACACACACACAGATCACACACACACAGATCACACATACACACACACAGACACAGATCACACACACACACAGATCACACACACACACACAGATCACACACACACACACACAGATCACACACACACACACAGATCACACACACACACAGATCACACACACACACAGATCACACACACACACAGATCACACACACACACACAGATCACACACACACACACAGATCACACACACACACACAGATCACACACACAGATCACACACACAGATCACACACAGATCACAGATCACACACACACAGAGATCACAGATCACACACACACAGATCACACACACACACACACAGATCACACACACACACACACACAGACACAGATCACACACAGATCACACACACACACAGATCACACACAGATCACACACACACAGATCACACACACACACACAGATCACACACAGATCACACACACACACAGATCACACACACACACAGATCACACACACACAGATCACACACACACAGATCACACACACACACAGATCACACACACACACAGATCACACACACACACACAGATCACACACACACACACAGATCACACACACACACACACACAGATCACACACACACACACAGATCACACACACACACACACACACACACACAGACAGATCACACACAGATCACACACACACACACAGATCACACACACAAACACACACACATCACAGATCACACACACACAGAGATCACAGATCACACACACACAGAGATCACAGATCACACACACACACAGATCACACACACACACACACAGATCACACACACACACAGATCACACACACACACACAGATCACACACACACAGATCACACATACACACACACAGATCACACATACACACACACAGACACAGATCACACACACACACACAGATCACACACACACACACACAGATCACACACACACACAGATCACACACACACACAGATCACACACACACAGATCACACACACACACAGATCACACACACACACAGATCACACACACACACACACACACAGATCACACACACACAGATCACACACACACACAGATCACACACACACAGATCACACACACACACAGATCACACACACACACAGATCACACACACACACACAGATCACACACACACACACAGATCACACACACACACACACAGATCACACACACACACACACAGATCACACACACACACAGATCACACACACACACACACAGATCACACACACACACAGATCACACACACACACACACAGATCACACACACACACAGATCACACACACACACACACAGATCACACACACACACACACAGATCACACACACACACAGATCACACACACACACACACAGATCACACACACACACACAGATCACACACACACACACAGATCACACACACACACACAGATCACACACACACAGATCACACACACACACACAGATCACACACACACACACAGATCACACACACACACACAGATCACACACACACACACAGATCACACACACACACACAGATCACACACACACACAGACACAGAACACACACACACACACAGACACAGATCACACACACACACAGACACAGATCACACACACACAGATCACACACAGATCACACACACACACACACACACACACAGATCACACACACACACACACACACAGATCACACACACACACACAGATCACACACACACAGATCACACACACACACACACAGATCACACACACACACACACAGATCACACACACACACACACACAGATCACACACACACACACACACAGATCACACACACACACACACACAGATCACACACACACACACACACAGATCACACACACACACACAGATCACACACACACACACACAGATCACACAGATCACACACACACAGATCACACACACACACACAGATCACACACACACACACAGATCACACACACACAGATCACACACACACAGATCACACACACACAGATCACACACACACAGATCACACACACAGATCACACACACAGATCACACACACACAGATCACACACACACAGATCACACACAGATCACACACACACACAGATCACACACAGATCACACACACAGATCACACACAGATCACACACACAGATCACACACAGATCACACACACAGATCACACACACAGATCACACACACACACACACACAGATCACACACACACACACACACAGATCACACACACACACACACAGATCACACACACACACACACAGATCACACACACACACACACACAGATCACACACACACACACACACAGATCACACACACACACACACACAGATCACACACACACACACACACAGATCACACACACACACACACAGATCACACACACACACACACAGATCACACACACACACACACACAGATCACACACACACACACAGATCACACACACACACAGATCACACACACACACAGATCACACACACACACAGATCACACACACACACAGATCACACACACACACACACACACACAGATCACACACACACACACAGATCACACACACACACACAGATCACACACACACACACACACACACACAGATCACACACACACACACAGATCACACACACACACACAGATCACACACACACACACAGATCACACACACACACACAGATCACACACACACACACAGATCACACACACACACACAGATCACACACACACACACACACAGATCACACACACACACACAGAGATCACACACACACACACAGATCACACACACACACACACACAGATCACACACACACAGATCACACACACACAGATCACACACACACACACAGATCACACACACACACACAGATCACACACACACACACAGATCACACACACACACACAGATCACACACACACACACAGATCACACACACACACAGATCACACACACACACACAGATCACACACACACACACAGATCACACACACACACACACACACAGATCACACACACACACACACAGATCACACACACACACACAGATCACACACACACAGATCACACACACACAGATCACACACACACACACAGATCACACACACACACACAGATCACACACACACACACAGATCACACACACACAGATCACACACACACACACAGATCACACACACACACACAGATCACACACAGATCACACACACACACACAGATCACACACACACACACAGATCACACACAGATATCACACACACACACACAGATCACACACACACAGATATCACACACACACACACAGATATCACACACACAGATATCACACACACACACACACACAGATATCACACACACACACACAGAACACACACACACAGAACACACACACACAGATCACACACACACAGATCACACACACACACACACACACAGATCACACACACACACACACACACACAGATCACACACACACACACACACACACACACACAGATCACACACACACACACACACACACACACACACACAGATCACACACACACACAGATCACACACACACAGATCACACACACACAGATCACACACACAGATCACACACACACAGATCACACACACACAGATCACACACACACAGATCACACACACACACAGATCACACACACACACAGATCACACACACACAGATCACACACACACAGATCACACACACACACAGATCACACACACAGATCACACACACACACAGATCACACACACACAGATCACACACACAGATCACACACACACAGATCGACCTATATAATACACAGAAATCAAATGTACATATTAAAAATAAACGGGGAAAAAAATGTGGGCTCCGCCGTATTTTTACCGTCCAGCCAAGGTAAACAGCGGCGGCCCGGTATTCAGGCCGGGGAGGGCGAGGGATAATGTGCCCCTCACAGCCAAGAATATCAGCCCGCTGCTGCCCCGAAAATGTTGCATCCATTATGAGACATTCCCGGCGTGTTACCAGCTCTTCCCGATTGCTGTGATGCTGTGGCAATCGGGGTAATAACGAGTTAATAGCAGCGCATCGCTGCCACCAAGTCCAAGCTTAATCATGGCAGCGTCTACGAGACAGCTTCCATGATTAACCTGTAAGTAAATTAAACACACTGAAAAATCCTTTATTTTAAACAAAAAAAAAAAGCCCCCTCTTTCACTACTTTATTAACGCCCCCAAATATCCAGGTCCTGCGTAATCTACAGGTCCCACGACGCTTGCATCCAGCCGCGTCTGACACATACTCAATGCAGCCTCGTTCAGAGAGCGATGCTGCAGGGGTAACTACAAGTCATTTCTCACAGTCTAATGTGAACACATTACCACTCGTAAGAACTGCAGTGTGTCCTCACTGGGACTCGATTGATCTATCCTCTATTGCTTATCTATATCTATCCATTCATTATCTATTGACTAATCTGTAAATCCAGCTGTCTATTATCTATTCATCTATCCATTATCTATCTTTCTATCTATCCATTTATTTATCTGTGTATTCATCTTTCTACCTATCCATTATCTATTTATCCGTCTATTCATCTATCTATTCATCTATCCATTATCTATTCATCCATCTATCTATTATCTGTCTATCCATCAATCCATTATCTATCTATTCAACTTTCTAGCTATCCATTATCTGTCTATCCATCTTTCTATCTATCCATTATCTGTCTATCCATCTATCCATCCATTATCTATTTATCTGTCTATCCATCTATCCATTATCTATTCATCTATCCATCTTTCTATTTACTATTTATCTGTATCCATCTATCCATAATCTATCCATCTATCGATTATCTATATTGCTGTTAAAGCATTAAAAAACAGAGGCCAACCTGCAAAAAATGCACCAAAAAGCGTTAAAACGCATGCGTTTTCAGTGCGTTATTGGTGTTTCTTTAATGCAGGTGCGCCAATCCTTCACAAGAAATTTCTTAAGAAATTTCTTGAGAAAAATCTTTTCTAGGGCGCACGTAGCCTAAATCCACAAATGGAAACCTGAAAGACATGAGAGGAATAAGAACAAGACAGTCCCTCATTCACCAACTAGAAAGCAAAGTTCTTAAGACCACAGTCCTGCAGTATCCACGACGTTCCTCAATTGCCCAGATGTCACAGATTAAAGTCGCCAGGTCTCGCAAAGCACAGTATGAGACATGATTTGTGCCGGCTGCTGCCCAAAGCCTATGAAGCCTCGTTCTGAGTTCCCTGTGCCTTTGATCTAAACAATCGAAAAAAGTTGTGGGAACCACTGGACTACATTGGATCTGGAACTTTGCTTTCTAATAAAATGGTGAACGACTGTCTTGTGTTTTCAATTGTTAACTACATCAGACCTGCATTTTTTTTCTCTTATTTTTAATAAAATGATCCAGGAAAAGTGTGTGTGTGGGAGGGATGTCTCCATTACTAAGACCTAAGCCACACGCCGTGAAGATCAGAGCGATTGGGATGCGATAAAACATCGCATTCCACTCGGACCAATATTAGCCTGTGTGTCAGCACCCATGAGCGATTATTTTCTCAGCCCTAATCGGACCGAGAAAACAGTCGCAGCATGCTGCGGGTGCAATGTGATTTTTGTTTCTCTTGCACAAAAAAAAAAAAACGCACTGCACTCACACCGGTGTACTGCGAGTGCAGGGGGGGGGGGGGGGGGTGGGGGGGGGGGGGGGGGGGGGGGGGGGGGGGGGGGGGGGGGGGGGGGGGGGGGGGGGGGGGGGGGGGGGGGGGGTGGGGGGGGGGGGGGGGGGGGGGGGGGGGGGGGGGGGGGGGGGGGGGGGGGGGGGGGGGGGGGGGGGGGGGGGGGGGGGGGGGGGGGGGGGGGGGGGGGGGGAGATGGCAATAGCCGACTACAGAGGAGAGTGAGATAAATCCCTCCCTTTCCTCTACAGCGGCGGCCCTCCACTCCTTAGGGCTGGCCCGGCCCCCCCCCCCGGCAAACTGAGGTCTGATGACATGATCGGACCTCAGTCGCAGGGACACTAGCATGACTCGGCTCCTGCTGTGCTGCCAGCGTCAGCCGAGTGTCATGCAAGGATCACAGTAGATACCAGTGTCCAGCCTAACACCTGGGCTCGATTCCATCTGACTACATAGTTGACATCAACCCTAAATACTATTACCCTGTTTTGCCACCACACTAGGGCAATCGGGAAGAGCAGAGGCAAAAGCGCCAGAATAGGTGCATCTCACCTTCTGGTCACAAGGGTATGACAACAGCACAGGTCCTTTTAGTCACAAAGTAAATAGATTCTTTAATATAATTAGCATACACAGGGGGAGGGGATAACCGAATACCCACCCCAGCTAATAGCAGCTGCTGTCATTCAAAAAGATGCTGACTTTACTTGCTTGTGTTTCAAAACCTATACATCCTTGCTGACAAGTAAAGGTGTGTATAAAAATCAGCCTGAGGCTTGTGTACGCTGCAGTTTTTGTTGCTTTTTTTGGTGCAGTTTTGTTAGCAAGTTCTGACTTTCGACTTACCAGCAAAGTATGAGAAATCAGATTAGCTGTGTGCACATTGCATTTTTTTGTCTGCAGTTTACTCGTCACAAACTCCTGACAAAAAAAATGCAGCATGTTGATTCTTGCTTTTTTTGTTGCAGTTCTGTCACAGTTTCTATACTAATACATGAAGTCAGAATTGACAAAAACGCGATAAAGCACCAAAAAAAGCATCAAAAATGTGTGGCGCCCCTGACCTGGTCAGGCACCACTGAGTACTGCACCCATGCTGGGGACAGTACAACACAGGTAATCCAGAAGGCTGACCGGGGTGTGGAACACAGGCGCATAGTGATCAGGTCTCACACATGTACCCATGAGAGGACCCCTGGGGATCCCAGGAGGGGGCAAAGCCTATACCTCCACTGGAATAGTGGCAGGGGGTTAAAAAGCCTCCATCTCCTCTCAAGGGGTGTGGTAAGAGAATCTGGTTGCTAGGTGGCGTAGGCAAGAACAGGAGAGGAGGAGCAGTGAGTCAGTTAGAAGGAGAACTCCATAGGGCTCGGTGAGGAGCAGACCTGTGGGGCTGATGCTGTCTAACAGCGCCCGCGCAGTGACTACAGACGGGGGAGAACGGTCAACTAGGAGTGCTGCCTGAAAGCCAGCTTCAGCTAGAGAGTGCACGGAGTGGGAAGTAAGGAGACTTCTAGAGAGCACCAGGCCCAACCGGGCGGCAGATCCCGAAGCGAGGATAGATTCACCTTTCCCTGCTAAACCTGCCGGTGTGGGGCTCTTACAGCCCACACCACAACAACCAAAAGCCGCAGCCACGTAACCGCAAGTAGGGCCCATAGGTCACAGGAGGCAAGAGGCTGGAGTGGCCTGGCCCGGGGAACAAGCACACGGCAACACAAGAAGGGGAGAGAGGCTTGGAGCATCTTCCCTGGGTGACCCCCATAGGGACTCAAAGTCGGGGTCACCCCAAACCACCAAGGGCTAAGGAAGGCGAGTTTGTAGTCACCCTCATACAGTCAGCCGGAAGGATACCTGGTTCCCACCTGGTTCATCCCAGTTACGCCCGGGTTACTCACCCTGCCACCTGAAGTGAGTAAAAACCCTGAAAGACACTCTGCCTGTGTGTGGTCATTCTGCGACTTGTGGTACTACAGCTTTACAAAGGGCCCTGGGGCTTGCCTCACTCTCAGGAGGCTACTACACCCGACTGCACCCACCATCAGCCCCAGGCGTCCTCTAACCTGCAGTGGCGGTCCCCTCTGACCGCAAATACTGAGAGTGGCGTCACGATCAAAAACTGAAGATTCCCTACCTGTGACCAGCACCAGCTACGTGGAGTCCCTGAAGGTATGCACTGATACAACACCGGCGGGGCTCCACATCTTCTGGCGTCACGAACAGGATAAGGACTAGACCTGTTCAGACAGGTGACCATGTGCCTAGGCGGTCCGCTTGAAAAATTGGAAGCGCCGCCATATTGCCACCATGAAAAGCGCGCTGAAAAACAACAGCAGCCCGCGCTGGAAGAAGTTACCGCCCACGAAGAGGTGTGGCTACCCAGAGATCCTCTGCAGAGTTCGGAGCTTGCCAGCTATGAGAGTGGAAGCGTCGAGAGACGGCGGGAAGGAAAGAGAGCCACAAGCCTGCTGCTGAAAGAGGCAGAGCAGAAACTGGACAGCTTGTTACAGGAGGCAGCGAAGAGTCCACTGCTGGGAGATCGTGCAGAAGACGGCGCAGAAGAAATGGCGTCTGACCGCAGGAACCCAGAACCAGGCTCCGCTGCCTGGTGGTATCGGGAGCTGGCCCAGTTTTGCAACCGGTTGGAGACCCGGGTCGTGGAGCAGATTCGGGAGGAACGGATGGAACTGCAGGAGCTGACCGCGGCGGTTCGGGCCTATGAAGGGAGAGCTGCATGCCGGGTGTCAGGCGGGACGGCGACGACGCAGACCCCAGTGCTACCAACAACGGGTGAGTCGAATGATGCCCCGGCCCGCGCAAGTGCCTCGACCCCTGCTGCCACGTCCGCGGTCCCTGAGGAGGCGTCCGGTGCGGCGACGCTGAAGCAGGCCGCAGCCACGCCAGGTGCGGCCCTCCAAGCCCCAGCGGCTGCAGCGATGCCCTGCTCGGCCCACCAAGACCCAGTCCCTGCAGCGATGCCCTGCCCGGCCCGCCAGGACCAGGCCGCCGCCATCCTGGGCGCGGCCCGCCAAGACCAGGCCGCCGCCATACAGGGCGCGGCCCGCCAAGCCCAAACTGCTGCAGCGACGTCCAGCCCAGCCTGCACAGAGCCCCCTGCAACAGCGACACTGATCCAGGCCGCCGCCATGCCAGGCGCGGCCCGCCAAGACCAGGCCGCCGCCATGCCAGGCGCGGCCCGCCAAGACCAGGCCGCCGCCATCCCGGGCGCGGCCCGCCAAGACCAGGCCGCCGCCATACAGGGCGCGGCCCGCCAAGACCAGGCCGCCGCCATACAGGGCGCGGCCCGCCAAGACCAGGCCGCCGCCATGCCAGGCGCGGCCCGCCAAGAAAAGACTACCTCAGCATTTTCCCCGGCCTGTAAGGCCAGAGCAGACACCGCTCCCCGGTCCACAGAGGTCCCTGATAGGCAGCCCACGGTGGGTGAAGACCCTGCATATTGGCAGATGAAGGCTGACCTGGAGGCCAAATTTCCACAATGGCTGGTGAGCCAATACATACCCCCTCCGCATACCCCAAAGAGTCTCCTGCTAACTCCTGCAGCAGCTACACCAAGGAGTCCCTCACCTGGGCCGGCCGAAGAGCAGCCATCCCCGGCACTGCCACAGCTGGAGTGCCAGGAAGAACTAAGGGGGAGAGGAGGCCAGGAAGCAGAAGGGTTGACTCCGACTCCAGTGTCACCAGTAGCAGTTGTGTGTTCAGAACCGGAAATGCTGCCATACTCCCGCTGGGACGAGGAGGACCTGACCCCCTCTGCAGAAGAAGAGCTGCCTAAGAGCTTCACCTGGGAGCCCACAGGCATGGATCCAGCCCGCAAGACACGGCGCAGAAGAACACAGTTTGCTCCAGCACCACAGTCTCCTGAACAGAGAGCAGTCACCGCCAGAGACCTAAAGGAGAAGCGTTTGTTGAGAGAGTCCAAAGCCCAGGCTAGAGGACCCCTGTGTTATGGCGTAGTGGAAGATTTCAACTTGAAAAGTGGTTATGGCTTCATTGTAGCACCAGGAATAAAAGAAGGGATATTTGTAAACCGCAGAGATGTGAACGCTCATCTGCCAAGAGGACACCCTTGCAGAAATCTAAAGATGGGAGATTCCGTTCAGTTCACCCTGCATCAAGGCGAAAGAGGATTGTATGCTCTGGACGTAACGCTATGTCCCAACAAACCTTATAGCCATCCCCTGCAACAAGAAAGACAAGAAAGACAAGAAAGACAAGAAAGACAAGAAAGACAAGAAAGACAAGAAAGACAAGAAAGACAAGAAAGACAAGAAAGACAAGAAAGACAAGAAAGACAAGAAAGACAAGATAGAGATAAAGAACCAGATGTAGAAACAGATGAAGACCAAGAACGGAAAGATAAAGATCCTACAGATGAAGAAAGAGACAAAGAGCAGGAAAGTCACAGGTGCCAGTGCCCTACGTGCCCTCGCCCTAGTGAAAAAGAGGAGTAAAGTAAAGTACAGAAAAGAAGTACAGAAGTTAAAGTTTTGAAAAGTTTTGTTTGCAACGTTTAAGCATGTGCCCACAAAAACTATTGTGAGAAAACCATAAACCTTAAGGCTATGAACTTGCTATAGCCACAAACTCTCGCAGTGTAAATAGTTACACCAGTGGCACCACCACCAGGGCCAGCCTGTTTAGGGGCTTGGCTCGTCTG
Source organism: Anomaloglossus baeobatrachus (assembly GCF_048569485.1). NCBI lineage: Eukaryota > Metazoa > Chordata > Amphibia > Anura > Aromobatidae > Anomaloglossus > Anomaloglossus baeobatrachus. Next base: position 8,883 of record NW_027445191.1, on the reverse strand, counting down.
CAACCAGGGGGGCCCGTCCGTAGAAAAGGGCCTTGGCTCACCTGCGACCAGAGAGCACGCCTGTTTATGGGGCCTTGGCTCACCACCACAGAGAGGGTACCTGGTCAGCACCAACTGTGGAGGCCGCCTCTGCATCCTGCCAGAAGAGGCTGACGGCGCGGATCCACCAGGCCAGGTATACCCTGAAACCACCAGCCCATGAAAGCCGCCTCTACATCCTGCCAGAAGTGGCTGAAGTCGCGGCCAACGGGAGAGGAAGATTGGAGGAAAGGTCTGGGGAAGTAGATGGCCCAGATCTGGTCACCAACAGGACCGGTGACCTGCCTCCTGAGAGGGTTTTGGGTGGGTTAACGGACTTGTGGGTGGAGGGTGGTGATGTCTGATACATGGTGGTTTTAAAAATGTTTTACATGTTTTAATGTTTTATGCATTTTAAAATGTTGTCTTGCAGCCCGAGGACGTGCTGGTGATAACTAAGGGGGAATGTGGCGCCCCTGACCTGGTCAGGCACCACTGAGTACTGCACCCATGCTGGGGACAGTACAACACAGGTAATCCAGAAGGCTGACCGGGGTGTGGAACACAGGCGCATAGTGATCAGGTCTCACACATGTACCCATGAGAGGACCCCTGGGGATCCCAGGAGGGGGCAAAGCCTATACCTCCACTGGAATAGTGGCAGGGGGTTAAAAAGCCTCCATCTCCTCTCAAGGGGTGTGGTAAGAGAATCTGGTTGCTAGGTGGCGTAGGCAAGAACAGGAGAGGAGGAGCAGTGAGTCAGTTAGAAGGAGAACTCCATAGGGCTCGGTGAGGAGCAGACCTGTGGGGCTGATGCTGTCTAACAGCGCCCGCGCAGTGACTACAGACGGGGGAGAACGGTCAACTAGGAGTGCTGCCTGAAAGCCAGCTTCAGCTAGAGAGTGCACGGAGTGGGAAGTAAGGAGACTTCTAGAGAGCACCAGGCCCAACCGGGCGGCAGATCCCGAAGCGAGGATAGATTCACCTTTCCCTGCTAAACCTGCCGGTGTGGGGCTCTTACAGCCCACACCACAACAACCAAAAGCCGCAGCCACGTAACCGCAAGTAGGGCCCATAGGTCACAGGAGGCAAGAGGCTGGAGTGGCCTGGCCCGGGGAACAAGCACACGGCAACACAAGAAGGGGAGAGAGGCTTGGAGCATCTTCCCTGGGTGACCCCCATAGGGACTCAAAGTCGGGGTCACCCCAAACCACCAAGGGCTAAGGAAGGCGAGTTTGTAGTCACCCTCATACAGTCAGCCGGAAGGATACCTGGTTCCCACCTGGTTCATCCCAGTTACGCCCGGGTTACTCACCCTGCCACCTGAAGTGAGTAAAAACCCTGAAAGACACTCTGCCTGTGTGTGGTCATTCTGCGACTTGTGGTACTACAGCTTTACAAAGGGCCCTGGGGCTTGCCTCACTCTCAGGAGGCTACTACACCCGACTGCACCCACCATCAGCCCCAGGCGTCCTCTAACCTGCAGTGGCGGTCCCCTCTGACCGCAAATACTGAGAGTGGCGTCACGATCAAAAACTGAAGATTCCCTACCTGTGACCAGCACCAGCTACGTGGAGTCCCTGAAGGTATGCACTGATACAACACCGGCGGGGCTCCACAAATGCACCATCACCACAAGCATTTGGTTTTGACATTTCCAGGCTCTCTGTGACGAGGTGCAGTTTTGGTTGCAGTTTGTCTGCAGAAAAAACTGCAGCGTGAGCATGTAGCCTAAGGTTACATGCGCACGCAGCATCTTTTTGTGTTCACAAACTGCAGCCAAAACTGCAGCCAAAATTGCACCTTGTCAGAGCCTGGAAATGTCACAAAAAATACTTGTAATTGTAGGTGCGTTTTTGCTGCATTTTCGGTGCGTTTTTCACAACATGCGTTTTTGCTGTGTTTTTGTGACAAATGTTTGACAAAAACACAGGTAGAATGAACATGCTGCATTTTTTTGTCACAAACTTGACAAATAAAACGCTGACAAAAACTGTAATGTGCGCATAGCAAATCTGACTTCTCATAGGATTTGCTGGGAAGTCAAATGTCAGAAAGTTCTGACAAAAAACTGCAGCTAAAAACGCAGCATGCGCATGTAGCCTTAGGCTACATGCGCACGCTGCTTCTTTTTCGTGTTCACAAACTGCAGCCAAAACTGCAGCCAAAACTGCACCTTGTCAGAGCCTGGAAATGTCAAAAAATGTAGGTGCGTTTTTGGCTGCAGTTTTGTCAATTGTTTCATGTATTTTTCAGTTCAAACAAGCCCATAAAGCTTGTTGAATTGAAAAAAAAAAATTAGAAATAAATAATTAAAAACAAACTGGCGGGCGGTCCCCCCCAATTTTAATACCAGCCAGATAAAGCCATACGGCTGAAGGCTGGTATTCTCAGGATGGGGAGCTCCATGTTATGGGGAGCCCCCCAGCCTAACAATATCAGTCAGCAGCCGCCCAGAATGGCCGCATCCATTAGATGCGGCTGTTCTGGGACAGTACCCGGATCTTCCAGATTTGCCCCGGTGCATTGGCAAATCGGGATAATAAAGAGTTATTGGCAGCCCATAGCTGCCAATAAGTCCTAGATTAATCATGTCAGGCGTCTCCCCGAGATACCTTCCATGATTAATCTGTAAGTTACAATAAATAAACACCCACCTGAAAAAATTCTTTATTAGAAATAAAAAACACTAACAAATTCCCTCGTTCTCCCATTTAATAAGCCCGACAAAGCCCTCCATGTCCGGCGTAATCCAGGATGGTCCAGCGTCTCTTCCAGCTCTGCTGCATGGAGGTGACCGGAGAAGCAGCAGACACCGCCGCTCCGGTCAGCTCCACGCAGCAACTGGAGAGCTGCGCGATCAGCTGAGCTGTCACTGAGGTGGCCGCGAGTAACCTCAGTGACAGCTCAGCTGATCGCGCTACTGCGTGGCGCTGACAGGAGCGTGGAGGACGGGACTATCAGCGGCGGCAGCGAGAGGGGTCCATCATCTCCCCTGTGCGTGCATGCTGGGGACAGCGGTACTTTGGGGAACACGTGAAGGACGGGACTATCAGCGGCGGCGGCAGCAAGAGGGAAAAATCAGTTTTCAGCTGCCAATGTCCATCCCCCTCTCGCTGCCGCCGCTGATAGTCCCGTCCTCCACGTGTTCCCCGAAGTACCGCTGTCCCCAGCGTGCACGCACAGGGGAGATGAAGTGGAGGACGGGACTATCAGCGGCGGCGGCAGCAAGAGGGGGATGGACATTGGCAGCTGAAAACATTGATTTTTTCCCTCTCGCTGCCGCCGCCGCTGATAGTCCCCGTCCTCCACATCATCTCCCCTGGGGACAGCGGTACTTCGGGGAACACGTGGAGGACGGGACGGGACCACTTGCCCGTTACCTCACTTCCTGACAAATCACCTGCGTTTTTGGTACCAAAAACGCAGGTAAAAGGCAGGTAAAATGCACCACTTTTGATTAGCATGCATTTTTCCTGCGTTTTTGATGCCCTCATTGATTTCAATGGGTGACAAATGTTGACAAAAAACGCAGGAAGAATGAACATGCTGCATTTTTTGTGTCACAAACTTTTGACAAAAAAAAACGCTGACAAACTGCAATGTGCGCATGACAAATCTGACTTCTCATAGACTTTGCTGGGAAGTCAAATGTCAGAAAGTTCTGCTGACAAAACTGCAGCAAAAAAAGCAGCGTGCGCATGTAGCCTTATAGTGCCAGAATAGCACTGGCTTTAGGTTATATAGGAAAAGCCTGGTGATTAATCTAGCTTAGGCCACTTTAGCGCACCATACTCCTCCAGGCCAGAATATTAGTGAGCTATTGTTTCTGTAGATCAGATTTTTCTCTAGTGCTACAGTATATATGGATGCACATACACACACCATATATATTAGATGCTACTGTATCTATATAAACATGCTATAACATACAGCTGATTTCATGCTTATGAGTACCATTGAGTGATACTCAAGAATTACTTAATTTAGCAACATTTTATTGTGGGTTCGGCTTTGTCTGGAAAGTGAAAGTGACTTAACCTGTTCACCTTCGGGCGATTTTAAATTTTTCGTTCTCCTTTGTCCGAGAGGCATAACTTATTTTTCCGTCAATCTTGCCATATAGGGTTTTGTTTTTTTGCGGGACGAGTTGCAATTCTATATGAAATATTGCGTTTTACCAAATAGTGTACTGGAAAGTGGCAAAAAAAAATTCAAAGTGCATAAATATTGCAAAAAAGTTTGATTGCACAATGGTTTTTGGGGTATTTTATTCAGTGTTCACTATATGGTAAAACTGATGTGTTGTGTGATGTCTCAGGTCGGTACGAGTTCATAGATACCAAACATGTATAGGTTTACTTAAAATCCAGAGGTTTTGCGGCAAAAAGTCGTGCATTGTTTGCATTTTCCTCAACTCGTAGCGTTCTTATTTTTCAGGATAGTGAATGGCTCAGTGATGGCTTATTTTTTTGCGTCTCGAGCTGGTTTTTAAGGCCATGTGTCCACGCTGCGGAAAATGCGCGGATTTTGCCGCGGAAAAGCCGCGGATTTTCCGAAAATCTGCAGCAGCGGCACTTCCAAGCCATTTGAATGGCATTTTGGAAATGCTGTGTTTATGCTGCGGATTTTTCCGCGACGGATTTGCCGCGGATTTTAATCCGGAAAAATCTGCATGTCAATTATTGTTGCGGATTTTGATCCGGATTTTGGCTATAGAATGGGAAAAAAATCCGCGGCAAAAAAAAAAGGTGCAGATTTGCTGCGAAAGTCGCGGATTTTCATGCAGAAAAATCCGCAGTAACATTCTACCGTGGACACATAGCCTTACTGTACCATTTTTGCGCAGATGCCATGTTTTGATCGCTTGCGCATTTTGCGCAAATATTTGTGACGACCAAAAAAACGTAATTTTGGAGTTTGGAATTTTTCTTGCTTCTATGCCGTTTACCAATCAGACTGATTTTATATTTTTATAGATCTGACATTTCTGAATGCAGCTATACCAAATCTGCACATACTTTTTTAAACAGTTTAATTTCAATGGGTCGAATTGGGCAGGGATTTCAATTTATAGGATTTTTATTTTTAAAAAACTTTAAAAGTCCCCCTTTTGGGCCAAAGTCACACTTGCGAGGGACTCGTACGAGTCTGACATCGCATCATCGGCAGACTTCTGACAGGAATGTGCATGTGTTTCTAGGTACATGCACACTCCTGTTCAGGGAGTGGCAGGCCGTGTCGGGTGAGGTCATGCCAGACTTGTACGAGTGACATCGCATGACCGGCACAGCCGCCCTTCTGACAGGAGCGTGCCACATGTGTGTCTATATGCACGCTCACCATACTGACCCAGACACTTGCATTACTTTCCCCGCCCACCGACCGCCCTGGCGCCTTTGATTGTTTGCAGTCAGCTGATATGCTGCTACTTAGCGTTGGGGCGCATCTAACTGCAACCAATTACACACACCAGTGGGCAGGCAAGAGTGAATATTGAATTATCGAGTCCAGAAGGAAAAAGCGTGACCCGGAAAGCGTTTGCCACCATGACACAGCCTAGGAAAGTATTCTGCGCGCACTCCTACCCCCTATCCCTTCCACTAATGTTTTTAATCTTCGTATTCTGGTCCCCATTGACTTATATGGGCACTGGATCCCGGAGCGGATCAGGGTTTGTTTTTTTTTAATTGAGCAGTGATCAGCTGGTCCAGGTTTTTTGCCAGTCCAAGCAGCTTTATTCGGAAATCAATATTTTGTAGAATAACCATGATTTTTAATCACAGCTTTCTTGCATCTTGGCATGCATTCCACCAGTCTTTCACATTGCTTTTCTCTGACCTTATGCCACTCCTGGTGCAAAACTTTAAGCAGTTCTTGGTTTTATGGCTTGTGACTATCAATTTTCCTCTTACATCCCACAGGTTTTCAATGGGGTTCATGTCTGTAGATTGGTCTAGCCATGACAGGGTTTTGATGTGGTGATCCTTCAGCCACACATTGATTGACCTGTGTGTTATGGCGCATTGTCCTGCTGGAAAAAACAGTCCTCAAGATTTGGGGAACATTGACTGAACAGACAGAAGCAAATGTTTTTTCCAGGATATTCTAGTATGCTGTTTGATTCATACGTCCCTCTCAAAGTTTAATCTGCCCAATTCCACCCTTGCTGAAGCATCCCCAGATCATCACCGATCCTCCACCAAATTTCACAGTGGGTGCAAGACACTGTGGCTCGTACACCTCTCCAGGTCTATCTAACCATTTGACGACCAGGTTTTGGGCAAAGCTAAAAATTAGACTCAGATTACCTTACTCTAGAACATGGGCAGGAATTGGGCAGATTAATCTTTACAAAGGACGTATGAATCAAGCCGCATACAAGGTTATCCTGGAAAAACAGTTGCTTCCTTCTGCTCAGACGATGTTCCCCAACTCTGAGGACTATTTTTTCCAGCAGGAAAATGTGCCATGACACAGCTAGGTCAATGTGTGGATGAAGGACCACCACATCAAAACCCTGTCATGGTCAGCCCAATCTCTAGACCTGAATCCCATTGAAAACCTCTGGAATGCAATCAAGAGGAAGATGGATAGTCACAAGCCATCAAAGAAGAACTGCTTACATTTTTGCACCAGAGTGGCATAAGGTTGAAAGCATACCAAGATGCATGAAACTGATTAAAAATCATGGTTATTCCACAAAGAAGGGAATTTTGTTACTTACCGTAAATTCCTTTTCTTCTAGCTCCAATTGGGAGACCCAGACGATTGGGTGTATAGCTACTGCCTCCGGAGGCCACACAAAGCACTACACTAAAAAGTGCAAGGCCCCTCCCCTTCTGGCTATACACCCCCCGTGGGATCACGGCTGCTCAGTTTTAGTGCTAAAGCAAGAAGGAGGAAAGCCAATAACTGGTTTAAACAAATTCAATCCGAAGTAACATCGGAGAACTGAAACCGTTCAACATGAACAACATGTGTACCCGAAAAAACCAAAAATCCCGAAGGAAACAGGGCGGGTGCTGGGTCTCCCAATTGGAGCTAGAAGAAAAGGAATTTACGGTAACAAAATTCCCTTCTTCGGCGCTCCATTGGGAGACCCAGACGATTGGGACGTCCAAAAGCAGTCCCTGGGTGGGTAAAGTAATACCTCAAGTTAGAGCTGCAAAACAGCCCTCTCCTACGAGGAGGCAACCGCCGCCTGCAGGACTCTTCTACCTAGGCTGGCGTCCGCCGAAGCGTAGGTATGCACCTGATAATGTTTGGTGAAAGTGTGCAGACTCGACCAGGTAGCTGCCTGGCACACCTGTTGAGCCGTAGCCTGGTGTCGTAGTGCCCAGGACGCACCCACGGCTCTGGTAGAATGGGCCTTCAGCCCTGATGGAACCGGAAGCCCAGCAGAACGGTAGGCTTCAAGAATTGGTTCTTTGATCCATCGAGCCAGAGTGGATTTGGAAGCCTGCGATCCTTTGCGCTTACCAGCGACAAGGACAAAGAGTGCATCCGAGCGGCGCAGGGGCGCCGTGCGGGAAATGTAGATTCTGAGTGCTCTCACGAGATCCAACAAATGCAAATCCTTTTCATACCTATGAACTGGATGAGGACAAAAGGAAGGCAAGGAGATATCCTGATTGAGATGAAAAGAAGATACCACCTTAGGGAGAAACTCCTGAATCGGGCGCAGTACTACCTTGTCCTGGTGAAAAACCAGGAAGGGAGCTTTGGATGACAGCGCTGCCAGCTCGGATACCCTCCGAAGCGACGTGACCGCTACCAGAAAGGCCACTTTCTGTGAGAGCCGGGAAAGTGAAACATCTTTCAGAGGCTCGAAGGGCGGCTTCTGGAGAGTAACTAGTACCCTGTTCAGATCCCATGGATCTAACGGCCGTTTGTACGGAGGGACGATGTGACAAACCCCCTGCAGGAACGTGCGTACCTGAGGAAGTCGTGCTAGACGCTTTTGAAAAAATACCGATAGCGCTGAGACTTGCCCTTTAAGGGAGCCGAGCGATAAGCCTTTTTCCAAACCAGATTGCAGGAAGGAAAGAAAAGTAGGCAATGCAAATGGCCAGGGGGACACTCCCTGTGCCGAGCACCAGGATAAGAAAATCTTCCACGTTCTGTGGTAGATCTTAGCGGACGTGGGCTTCCTAGCCTGTCTCATGGTGGCCACGACCCCTTGAGATAATCCTGAAGATGCTAGTATCCAGGACTCAATGGCCACACAGTCAGGTTCAGGGCCGCAGAATTCAGATGGAAAAACGGCCCTTGTGACAGTAAGTCTGGCCGGTCTGGTAGCGCCCACGGTTGGCCGACCGTGAGATGCCACAGATCCGGATACCACGACCTTCTCGGCCAGTCTGGGGCGACGAGCAGGGCGCGGCGGCAATCGGACCTGATCTTGCGTAGCACTCTGGGCAAGAGTGCCAGAGGGGGAAACACATAGGGCAGTTGGAACTGCGACCAATCTTGCACTAAGGCGTCTGCCGCCAGAGCTCTGTGATCGCGAGACCGTGCCATGAAATTTGGGACCTTGTTGTTGTGCCGGGACGCCATTAGATCGACGTCCGGCCTTCCCCAGCGGCGACAGATTTCCTGAAACACGTCCGGGTGAAGGGACCATTCCCCTGCGTCCATACCCTGGCGACTGAGGAAGTCTGCTTCCCAGTTTTCCACGCCGGGAATGTGAACTGCGGATATGGTGGAGGCCGTGGCTTCCACCCACATGAGAATCCGCCGGACTTCCTGGAAAGCTTGCCGACTGCGTGTCCCGCCTTGGTGGTTGATGTATGCCACCGACGTGGAGTTGTCCGACTGAATTCGGATCTGCTTTCCTTCCAGCCACTGCTGAAAGGCTTGTAG